>NC_140592.1:1008744846-1008986884 GCF_964204655.1 Triturus cristatus
TGGGATGATCTGATGCACTGGTCCCTTCATGGGATGATCTCTGAAGCCCTGGTCCCTTCATGGGATGATCTCTGATGCACTGGTCCCTTCATGGGATGATCTCTGAAGCCCTGGTCCCTTCATGGGATGATCTCTGAAGCCCTGGTCCCTTCATGGGATGATCTCCGAAGCCCTGGTCCCTTCATGGGATGATCTCCGAAGCCCTGGTCCCTTCATGGGATGATCTCCGAAGCCCTGGTCCCTTCATGGGATGATCTCCGAAGCCCTGGTCCCTTCATGGGATGATCTCCGATGCCCTGGTCACTTCATGGGATGATCTCTGATGCACTGGTCCCTTCATGGGATGATCTCTGATGCCCTGGTCCCTTCATGGGATGATCTCTGATGCCCTGGTCCCTTCATGGGATGATCTCTGATGCCCTGGTCCCTTCATGGGATGATCTCTGAAGCCCTGGTCCCTTCATGGGTTGATCTCTGAAGCCCTGGTCTTATGGGATGATCTCTGATGCCCTGGTCCCTTCATGGGATGATCTCTGATGCCCTGGTCCCTTCATGGGATGATCTCTGATGCACTGGTCCCTTCATGGGATGATCTTGCATACCTCTAATCATAGTGCTCTGATGCCCTGGTCCCTTCATGGGATGATCTCTGAAGCCCTGGTCCCTTCATGGGATGTCTGATGCACTGGTCCCTTCATGGGATGATCTTGCATACCTCTAATCATAGTGCTCTGATGCACTGGTCCCTTCATGGGAGGATCTCTGATGCACTGGTCCCTTCATGGGATGATCTCTGATGCACTGGTCCCTTCATGGGATTATCTTTCATACCTCTAATCATAGTGCTGTGATGCACTGGTCCCTTCACGGGATGATGTCTGATGCACTGGTCCCTTCACGGGATGATGTCTGATGCACTGGTCCCTTCACGGGATGATGTCTGATGCACTGGTCCCTTCACGGGATGATGTCTGATGCACTGGTCCCTTCACGGGATGATGTCTGATGCACTGGTCCCTTCACGGGATGATGTCTGATGCACTGGTCCCTTCACGGGATGATCTCTGATGCACTGGTCCCTTCACGGGATGATCTCTGATGCACTGGTCCCTTCATGGGATGGTCTCTGATGCCCTGGTCCCTTCATGGGATGGTCTCTGATGCCCTGGTCCCTTCATGGGATGGTCTCTGATGCCCTGGTCCCTTCATGGGATGGTCTCTGATGCCCTGGTCCCTTCATGGGATGGTCTCTGATGCCCTGGTCCCTTCATGGGATCATCTGATGCCCTGGTCCCTTCATGGGATCATCTGATGCCCTGGTCCCTTCATGGGATGTTCTCTGATGCCCTGGTCCCTTCATGGGATGATATTGCATACCTCTAATCATAGTGCTGTGATGCCCTGGTCCCTTCATGGGATGATCTTTGATGCACTGGTCCCTTCATGGGATGATCTTGCATACCTCTAATCACAGTGCTGTGATGCCCTGGTCCCTTCATGGGATGATCTCTGATGCACTGGTCCCTTCATGGGATGATCTTGCATACCTCTAATCATAGTGCTCTGATGCCCTGGTCCCTTCATGGGATTCTCTCTGATGTACTGGTCCCTTCAATGGATGATGTCTTATGCACTGGTCCCTTCATGGGATGATCTTGCATACCTCTAATCAGTGCTGTGATGCCCTGGTCCCTTCATGGGATGATCTCTGATGCACTGGTCCCTTCATGGAATGATCTCTGATGCACTGGTCCCTTCATGGGATGATCTCTGATGCACTGGTCCCTTCATGGGATGATCTCTGATGCACTGGTCCGTTCATGGGATGATCTTGCATACCTCTAATCATAGTGCTGTGATGCACTGGTCCCTTCATGGGATGATCTCTGATGCACTAGTCCCTTCATGGGATGATCTTGCATACCTCTAATCATAGTGCTCTGATGCCCTGGTCCCTTCATGGGATGATCTCTGATGCCCTGGTCCCTTCATGGGATGATCTCTGATGCCCTGGTCCCTTCATGGGATGATCTGATGCCCTGGTCCCTTCATGGGATGATCTGATGCCCTGGTCCCTTCATGGGATGATCCGATGCCCTGGCCCCTTCATGGGATGATCCGATGCCCTGGCCCCTTCATGGGATGATCCGATGCCCTGGCCCCTTCATGGGATGATCTGATGCCCTGGCCCCTTCATGGGATGATCTCTGATGCCCTGGCCCCTTCATGGGATGATCTCTGATGCCCTGGCCCCTTCATGGGATGATCTCTGATGCCCTGGCCCCTTCATGGGATGATCTCTGATGCCCTGGCCCCTTCATGGGATGATCTCTGATGCCCTGGCCCCTTCATGGGATGATCTCTGATGCCCTGGCCCCTTCATGGGATGATCTCTGATGCCCTGGCCCCTTCATGGGATGATCTCTGATGCCCTGGCCCCTTCATGGGATGATCTCTGATGCCCTGGCCCCTTCATGGGATGATCTCTGATGCCCTGGCCCCTTCATGGGATGATCTCTGATGCCCTGGCCCCTTCATGGGATGATCTCTGATGCCCTGGCCCCTTCATGGGATGATCTTGCATACCTCTAATCACAGTGCTGTGATGCCGTGGTCCCTTCATGGGATGATCTGTGATGCACTGGTCCCTTCATGGGATGATCTCTGATGCCCTGGTCCCTTCATGGGATGATCTCTGATGCACTGGTCCCTTCATGGGATGATCTTGCATACCTCTAATCATAGTGCTATGATGCACTGGTCCCTTCACGGGATGATCTCTGATGACCTGGTCTCTTCATGGGATGATCTTGCAAACCTCTAATCATAGTGCTGTGATGCCCTGGTCCCTTCATGGGATGATCTTGCATACCTCTACTCATAGTGCTGTGATGCCCTGGTCCCTTCATGGGATGAT
Organism: Triturus cristatus; assembly: GCF_964204655.1. Classification (NCBI taxonomy): domain Eukaryota; kingdom Metazoa; phylum Chordata; class Amphibia; order Caudata; family Salamandridae; genus Triturus; species Triturus cristatus. Next base: position 1,008,747,764 of record NC_140592.1, read on the forward strand.
CTCTGATGCCCTGGTCCCTTCATGGGATGATCTTTGATGCACTGCTCCCTTCATGGGATGATCTCTGATGCCCTGGTCCCTTCATGGGATGATCTCTGATACACTGGTCCCTTCATGGGATGATCTTGCATACCTCTAATCACAGTGCTGTGATGCCGTGGTCCCTTCATGGGATGATCTCTGATGCACTGGTCCCTTCATGGGATGATCTCTGGTGCCCTGGTCCCTTCATGGGATGATCTCTGATGCACTGGTCCCTTCATGGGATGATCTTGCATACCTCTAATCATAGTGCTGTGATGCACTGGTCCCTTCACGGGATGATCTCTGATGACCTGGTCTCTTCATGGGATGATCTTGCATACCTTTAATCATAGTGCTGTGATGCCCTGTTCCCTTCATGGGATGATCTCTGATGCCCTGGCCCCTTCATGGGATGATCTCTGATGCCCTGGCCCCTTCATGGGATGATCTCTGATGCCCTGGTCCCTTCATGGGATGATCTCTGATGCACTGGTCCCTTCATGGGATGATCTTGCATACCTCTAATCATAGTGCTGTGATGCACTGGTCCCTTCACGGGATGATCTCTGATGCACTGGTCCCTTCATGGGATGATCTTGCATACCTATAATCATAGTGCTGTGATGCCCTGGTCCCTTCATGGGATGATCTCTGATGCCCTGCTCCCTTCATGGGATGATCTCTGCCCTGCTCCCTTCATGGGATGATCTGATGCACTGGTCCCTTCATGGGATGATCTGATGCACTGGTCCCTTCATGGGATGATCTCTGATGCACTGGTCCCTTCATGGGATGATCTTGCATACCTCTAATCATAGTGCTCTGAAGCACTGGTCCCTTCACGGGATGATCTCTGAAGCACTGGTCCCTTCACGGGATGATCTCTGAAGCACTGGTCCCTTCACGGGATGATCTCTGAAGCACTGGTCCCTTCACGGGATGATCTCTGAAGCACTGGTCCCTTCACGGGATGATCTCTGAAGCACTGGTCCCTTCACGGGATGATCTCTGAAGCACTGGTCCCTTCACGGGATGATCTCTGATGCACTGGTCCCTTCACGGGATGATCTCTGATGCACTGGTCCCTTCACGGGATGATCTCTGATGCACTGGTCCCTTCACGGGATGATCTCTGATGCACTGGTCCCTTCATGGGATGATCTCTGCACTGGTCCCTTCATGGGATGATCTCGCATACCTCTAATCATAGTGCTGTGATGCCCTGGTCCCTTCATGGGATGATCTCTGATGCCCTGGTCCCTTCATGGGATGATCTCTGATGCCCTGGTCCCTTCATGGGATGATCTCTGATGCCCTGGTCCCTTCATGGGATGATCTCTGAAGCCCTGGTCTTATGGGATGATCTCTGAAGCCCTGGTCCCTTCATGGGATGATCTCTGATGCCCTGGTCCCTTCATGGGATGATCTCTGATGCCCTGGTCCCTTCATGGGATGATCTCTGATGCCCTGGTCCCTTCATGGGATGATCTCTGATGCCCTGGTCCCTTCATGGGATGATCTCTGATGCCCTGGTCCCTTCATGGGATGATCTCTGATGCCCTGGTCCCTTCATGGGATGATCTCTGATGCCCTGGTCCCTTCATGGGATGATGTCTGATGCCCTGGTCCCTTCATGGGATGATGTCTGATGCACTGGTCCCTTCATGGGATGATCTTGCATACCTCTAATCATAGTGCTGTGATGCCCTGGTCCCTTCATGGGATGATCTCTGATGCCCTGGTCCCTTCATGGGATGATCTTGCATACCTCTAATCATAGTGCTGTGATTATGGTCCCTTCATGGGATGACCTCTGATGCACTGGTCCCTTCATGGGATGATCTTGCATACCTCTAATGTACGTGCTGTGGTGTACTGGTCCCTTCATGGGATGATCTCTGATGCACTGGTCCCTTCATGGGATGATCTCTGCACTGGTCCCTTCATGGGATGATCTCTGATGCCCTGGTCCCTTAATGGGATGATCTCTGATGCCCTGGTCCCTTCATGGGATGATCTCTGATGCCCTGGTCCCTTCATGGGATGATCTCTGATGCACTGGTCCCTTCACGGGATGATCTCTGATGCCCTGGTCCCTTCACGGGATGATCTCTGATGCACTGGTCCCTTCACGGGATGATCTCTGATGCCCTGGTCCCTTCACGGGATGATCTCTGATGCCCTGGTCCCTTCACGGGATGATCTCTGATGCCCTGGTCCCTTCACGGGATGATCTCTGATGCCCTGGTCCCTTCACGGGATGATCTCTGATGCCCTGGTCCCTTCACGGGATGATCTCTGATGCCCTGGTCCCTTCACGGGATGATCTCTGATGCCCTGGTCCCTTCACGGGATGATCTCTGATGCCCTGGCCCCTTCACGGGATGATCTCTGATGCCCTGGCCCCTTCACGGGATGATCTCTGATGCCCTGGCCCCTTCACGGGATGATCTCTGATGCCCTGGTTCCTTCACCGGATGATCTCTGATGCCCTCATCCCTTCACAGGATGATCTCTGATGCCCTGGTCCCTTCACGGGATGATCTCTGATGCCCTGGTCCCTTCATGGGATGATCGCTGATGCCCTGGTCCCTTCATGGGATGATCTTGTATACCTCTAATCATAGTGCTGTGATGCCCTGGTCCCTTAATGGGATGATCGCTGATGCCCTGGTCCCTTCATGGGATGATCTTGTATACCTCTAATCATAGTGCTGTGATGCCCTGGTCCCTTCATGGGATGATCTCTGATGCCTTGGTCCCTTCATGGGATGATCTCTGATGCCCTGCTCCCTTCATGGGATGATCTCTGATGCCTTGGTCCCTTCATGGGATGATCTCTGATGCCCTGGTCCCTTCATGGGATGATATTTGATGCACTGCTCCCTTCATGGGATGATCTCTGATGCACTGGTCCCTTCATGGGATGATCTTGCATACCTCTAATCATAGTGCTCTGATGCACTGGTCCCTTCATGGGAGGATCTCTGATGCATTGGTCCCTTCACGGGATGATCTTTGATGCACTGGTCCCTTCATGGGATGATCTCTGCACTGGTCCCTTCATGGGATGATCTTGCATACCTCTAATCATAGTGCTGTGATGCCCTGGCCCCTTCATGGGATGATCTCTGATGCCCTGGTCCCTTCATGGGATGATCTCTGATGCCCTGGTCCCTTCATGGGATGATCTCTGATGCCCTGGTCCCTTCATGGGATGATTTCTGATGCCCTGGTCCCTTCATGGGATGATTTCTGATGCCCTGGTCCCTTCATGGGATGATCTCTGATGCCCTGGTCCCTTCATGGGCTGATCTCTGATGCCCTGGTCCCTTCATGGGCTGATCTTGCATACCTCTAATCATAGTGCTGTGATGCCCTGGTCCCTTCATGGGATGATCTCTGATGCACTGGTCCCTTCATGGGATGATCTTGCATACCTCTAATCATAGTGCTGTGATGCCCTGGTCCCTTCATGGGATGAACTGATGCCCTGGTCCCTTCATGGGATGAACTGATGCCCTGGTCCCTTCATGGGATGATCTGATGCCCTGGTCCCTTCATGGGATGATCTGATGCCCTGGTCCCTTCATGGGATGATCTGATGCCCTGGTCCCTTCATGGGATGATCTGATGCCCTGGTCCCTTCATGGGATGATCTGATGCCCTGGTCCCTTCATGGGATGATCTGATGCCCTGGTCCCTTCATGGGATGATCTGATGCCCTGGTCCCTTCATGGGATGATCTCTGATGCCCTGGTCCCTTCATGGGATGGTCTATGATGCACTGGTCCCTTCATGGGATGATCTTGCATACCTCTAATGTAAGTGCTGTGGTGTACTGGTCCCTTCATGGGATGATCTCTGATGCCCTGGTCCCTTCATGGGATGGTCTCTGATGCCCTGGTCCCTTCATGGGATGGTCTCTGATGCCCTGGTCCCTTCATGGGATGGTCTCTGATGCCCTGGTCCCTTCATGGGATGATCTCTGATGCCCTGGTCCCTTCATGGGATGGTCTCTGATGCCCTGGTCCCTTCATGGGATGGTCTCTGATGCCCTGGTCCCTTCATGGGATGGTCTCTGATGCCCTGGTCCCTTCATGGGATGGTCTCTGATGCCCTGGTCCCTTCATGGGATGATCTCTGATGCCCTGGTCCCTTCATGGGATGATCTCTGATGCCCTGGTCCCTTCATGGGATGATCTCTGATGCCCTGGTCCCTTCATGGGATGATCTGATGCCCTGGTCCCTTCATGGGATGATCTGATGCCCTGGCCCCTTCATGGGATGATCTGATGCCCTGGCCCCTTCATGGGATGATCTCTGATGCCCTGGCCCCTTCATGGGATGATCTCTGATGCCCTGGCCCCTTCATGGGATGATCTCTGATGCCCTGGCCCCTTCATGGGATGATCTCTGATGCCCTGGCCCCTTCATGGGATGATCTCTGATGCCCTGGCCCCTTCATGGGATGATCTCTGATGCCCTGGCCCCTTCATGGGATGATCTCTGATGCCCTGGCCCCTTCATGGGATGATCTCTGATGCCCTGGCCCCTTCATGGGATGATCTCTGATGCCCTGGCCCCTTCATGGGATGATCTCTGATGCCCTGGCCCCTTCATGGGATGATCTCTGATGCCCTGGCCCCTTCATGGGATGATCTCTGATGCCCTGGCCCCTTCATGGGATGATCTCTGATGCCCTGGCCCCTTCATGGGATGATCTCTGATGCCCTGGCCCCTTCATGGGATGATCTCTGATGCCCTGGCCCCTTCATGGGATGATCTCTGATGCACTGGTCCCTTCATGGGATGATCTCTGATGCCCTGGTCCCTTCATGGGATGATCTCTGATGCACTGGTCCCTTCATGGGATGATCTTGCATACCTCTAATCATAGTGCTGTGATGCACTGGTCCCTTCACGGGATGATCTCTGATGACCTGGTCTCTTCATGGGATGATCTTGCATACCTCTAATCAGTGCTGTGATGCCCTGGTCCCTTCATGGGATGATCTTGCATACCTCTACTCATAGTGCTGTGATGCCCTGGTCCCTTCATGGGATGATCTCTGATGCCCTGGTCCCTTCATGGGATGATCTTTGATGCACTGCTCCCTTCATGGGATGATCTCTGATGCCCTGGTCCCTTCATGGGATGATCTTTGATGCACTGCTCCCTTCATGGGATGATCTCTGATGCCCTGGTCCCTTCATGGGATGATCTGATGCACTGGTCCCTTCATGGGATGATCTTGCATACCTCTAATCATAGTGCTGTGATGCCCTGTTCCCTTCATGGGATGATCTCTGATGCCCTGGCCCCTTCATGGGATGATCTCTGATGCCCTGGCCCCTTCATGGGATGATCTCTGATGCCCTGGCCCCTTCATGGGATGATCTCTGATGCCCTGGCCCCTTCATGGGATGATCTCTGATGCCCTGGCCCCTTCATGGGATGATCTCTGATGCCCTGGTCCCTTCATGGGATGATCTCTGATGCCCTGGTCCCTTCATGGGATGATCTCTGATGCACTGGTCCCTTCATGGGATGTTCTCTGATGCACTGGTCCCTTCATGGGATGATCTTGCATACCTCTAATCATAGTGCTGTGATGCACTGGTCCCTTCACGGGATGATCTCTGATGAACTGGTCCCTTCATGGGATGATCTTGCATACCTATAATCATAGTGCTGTGATGCCCTGGTCCCTTCATGGGATGATCTCTGATGCCCTGCTCCCTTCATGGGATGATCTCTGATGCCCTGCTCCCTTCATGAGATGATCTCTGATGCCCTGCTCCCTTCATGGGATGATCTCTGAAGCACTGGTCCCTTCATGGGATGATCTCTGAAGCACTGGTCCCTTCACGGGATGATCTCTGAAGCACTGGTCCCTTCACGGGATGATCTCTGAAGCACTGGTCCCTTCACGGGATGATCTCTGAAGCACTGGTCCCTTCACGGGATGATCTCTGATGCACTGGTCCCTTCACGGGATGATCTCTGCACTGGTCCCTTCATGGGATGATCTCTGATGCACTGGTCCCTTCATGGGATGATCTCTGCACTGGTCCCTTCATGGGATGATCTCGCATACCTCTAATCATAGTGCTGTGATGCCCTGGTCCCTTCATGGGATGATCTCTGATGCCCTGGTCCCTTCATGGGATGATCTCTGATGCCCTGGTCCCTTCATGGGATGATCTCTGATGCCCTGGTCCCTTCATGGGATGATCTCTGAAGCCCTGGTCTTATGGGATGATCTCTGAAGCCCTGGTCCCTTCATGGGATGATCTCTGAAGCCCTGGTCCCTTCATGGGATGATCTCTGATGCCCTGGTCCCTTCATGGGATGATCTCTGATGCCCTGGTCCCTTCATGGGATGATCTCTGATGCCCTGGTCCCTTCATGGGATGATCTCTGATGCCCTGGTCCCTTCATGGGATGATCTCTGATGCCCGGTCCCTTCATGGGATGATCTCTGATGCCCTGGTCCCTTCATGGGATGATCTTGCATACCTCTAATCATAGTGCTGTGATGCCCTGGTCCCTTCATGGGATGATCTCTGATGCACTGGTCCCTTCATGGGATGATCTTGCATACCTCTAATCATAGTGCTATGATGCCCTGGTCCCTTCGTGGGATGATCTCTGGTCCCTACATGGGATGATCTCTGATGCACTGGTCCCTTCATGGGATGATCTTGCATACCTCTACTCATAGTGCTGTGATGCACTGGTCCCTTCATGGGATGATCTCTGATGCACTGGTCCCTTCATGGGATGATCTCTGATGCACTGGTCACTTCATGGGATGATCTTGCATACCTCTACTCATAGTGCTGTGATGCCCTGGTCCCTTCATGGGATGTCTGATGCACTGGTCCCTTCATGGGCTGATCTTGCATACATCTAATGTAAGTGGTGTGGTGTACTGGTCCCTTCATGGGATGATCTCTGATGCACTGGTCCCTTCATGGGATGATCTCTGATGCACTGGTCCCTTCATGGGATGATCTCTGATGCCCTGGTCCCTTCATGGGATGATCTCTGATGCACTGGTCCCTTCATGGGATGATCTTGCATACCTCTAATCATAGTGCTGTGATGCACTGGTCCCTTCATGGGATCTCTGATGCACTGGTCCCTTCATGGGATGATCTCTGATGCACTGGTCCCTTCATGGGATGATCTCCGATGCACTGGTCCCTTCATGGGATGATCTCTGATGCATTGGTCCCTTCATGGGATGATCTTCCATACCTCTAATCATAGTGCTGTGATCCCCTGGTCCCTTCATGGGATGATCTTTCATACCTCTAATCATAGTGCTGTGATGCCCTGGTCCCTTCATGGGATGATCTCTGATGCACTGGTCCCTTCATGGGATGATCTCTGATGCACTGGTCCCTTCATGGGATGATCTCTGATGCACTGGTCCCTTCATGGGATGATCTCTGATGCACTGGTCCCTTCATGGGATGATCTTGCATACCTCTAATCATAGTGCTGTGATGCCCTGGTCCCTTCATGGGGTGCTCTTTCATACCTCTAATCATAGTGCTGTGATGCCCTGGTCCCTTCATGGGATGATCTTTCATACCTCTAATCATAGTGCTGTGATGCACTGGTCCCTTCATGGGATGATCTTGCATACCTCTAATCATAGTGCTGTGATGCCCTGGTCCCTTCACGGGATGATCTCTGATGCACTGCTCCCTTCATGGGATGATCTCTGATGCCCTGGTCCCTTCATGGGATGATCTTTCATACCTCTAATCAGTGCTGTGATGCACTGGTCCCTTCATGGGATGATCTTGCATACCTCTAATCATAGTGCTGTGATGCCCTGGTCCCTTCATGGGATGATCTCTGATGCACTGGTCCCTTCATGGGATGATCTTGCATACCTCTAATCATAGTGCTGTGATGCACTGGTCCCTTCATGGGATGATCTCTGATGCACTGGTCCCTTCATGGGATGATGTCTGATGCACTGGTCCCTTCATGGGATGATCTTGGATACCTCTAATCATAGTGCTGTGATGTCCTGGTCCCTTCATGGGATGATCTCTGATGCACTGGTCCCTTCATGGGATGATCTGATGCACTGGTCCCTTCATGGGATGATCTCTGAAGCCCTGGTCCCTTCATGGGATGATCTCTGATGCACTGGTCCCTTCATGGGATGATCTCTGAAGCCCTGGTCCCTTCATGGGATGATCTCTGAAGCCCTGGTCCCTTCATGGGATGATCTCCGAAGCCCTGGTCCCTTCATGGGATGATCTCCGAAGCCCTGGTCCCTTCATGGGATGATCTCCGAAGCCCTGGTCCCTTCATGGGATGATCTCCGAAGCCCTGGTCCCTTCATGGGATGATCTCCGAAGCCCTGGTCCCTTCATGGGATGATCTCCGAAGCCCTGGTCCCTTCATGGGATGATCTCCGAAGCCCTGGTCCCTTCATGGGATGATCTCCGAAGCCCTGGTCCCTTCATGGGATGATCTCCGATGCCCTGGTCACTTCATGGGATGATCTCTGATGCCCTGGTCCCTTCATGGGATGATCTCTGAAGCCCTGGTCCCTTCATGGGATGATCTCTGAAGCCCTGGTCTTATGGGATGATCTCTGATGCCCTGGTCCCTTCATGGGATGATCTCTGATGCCCTGGTCCCTTCATGGGATGATCTCTGATGCACTGGTCCCTTCATGGGATGATCTTGCATACCTCTAATCATAGTGCTCTGATGCCCTGGTCCCTTCATGGGATGATCTCTGAAGCCCTGGTCCCTTCATGGGATGTCTGATGCACTGGTCCCTTCATGGGATGATCTTGCATACCTCTAATCATAGTGCTCTGATGCACTGGTCCCTTCATGGGAGGATCTCTGATGCACTGGTCCCTTCATGGGATGATCTCTGATGCACTGGTCCCTTCATGGGATTATCTTTCATACCTCTAATCATAGTGCTGTGATGCACTGGTCCCTTCACGGGATGATGTCTGATGCACTGGTCCCTTCACGGGATGATGTCTGATGCACTGGTCCCTTCACGGGATGATGTCTGATGCACTGGTCCCTTCACGGGATGATGTCTGATGCACTGGTCCCTTCACGGGATGATGTCTGATGCACTGGTCCCTTCACGGGATGATGTCTGATGCACTGGTCCCTTCACGGGATGATGTCTGATGCACTGGTCCCTTCACGGGATGATGTCTGATGCACTGGTCCCTTCACGGGATGATGTCTGATGCACTGGTCCCTTCACGGGATGTCTGATGCACTGGTCCCTTCGTGGGATGATCTCTGATGCCCTGGTCCCTTCGTGGGATGATCTGATGCCCTGGTCCCTTCGTGGGATGATCTCTGATGCCCTGGTCCCTTCATGGGATGTTCTCTGATGCCCTGGTCCCTTCATGGGATGATCTTGCATACCTCTAATCATAGTGCTGTGATGCCCTGGTCCCTTCATGGGATGATCTTTGATGCACTGGTCCCTTCATGGGATGGTCTCTGATGCCCTGGTCCCTTCATGGGATGGTCTCTGATGCCCTGGTCCCTTCATGGGATGGTCTCTGATGCCCTGGTCCCTTCATGGGATGGTCTCTGATGCCCTGGTCCCTTCATGGGATCATCTGATGCCCTGGTCCCTTCATGGGATCATCTGATGCCCTGGTCCCTTCATGGGATGTTCTCTGATGCCCTGGTCCCTTCATGGGATGATCTTGCATACCTCTAATCATAGTGCTGTGATGCCCTGGTCCCTTCATGGGATGATCTTTGATGCACTGGTCCCTTCATGGGATGATCTTGCATACCTCTAATCACAGTGCTGTGATGCCCTGGTCCCTTCATGGGATGATCTCTGATGCACTGGTCCCTTCATGGGATGATCTTGCATACCTCTAATCATAGTGCTCTGATGCCCTGGTCCCTTCATGGGATTCTCTCTGATGTACTGGTCCCTTCAATGGATGATGTCTTATGCACTGGTCCCTTCATGGGATTATCTTGCATACCTCTAATCAGTGCTGTGATGCCCTGGTCCCTTCATGGGATGATCTCTGATGCACTGGTCTCTTCATGGAATGATCTCTGATGCACTGGTCCCTTCATGGGATGATCTCTGATGCACTGGTCCCTTCATGGGATGATCTCTGATGCACTGGTCCGTTCATGGGATGATCTTGCATACCTCTAATCATAGTGCTGTGATGCACTGGTCCCTTCATGGGATGATCTCTGATGCACTAGTCCCTTCATGGGATGATCTTGCATACCTCTAATCATAGTGCTCTGATGCCCTGGTCCCTTCATGGGATGATCTCTGATGCCCTGGTCCCTTCATGGGATGATCTCTGATGCCCTGGTCCCTTCATGGGATGATCTCTGATGCCCTGGTCCCTTCATGGGATGATCTGATGCCCTGGTCCCTTCATGGGATGATCTGATGCCCTGGTCCCTTCATGGGATGATCTGATGCCCTGGTCCCTTCATGGGATGATCTGATGCCCTGGTCCCTTCATGGGATGATCTGATGCCCTGGTCCCTTCATGGGATGATCTGATGCCCTGGCCCCTTCATGGGATGATCTGATGCCCTGGCCCCTTCATGGGATTATCTCTGATGCCCTGGCCCCTTCATGGGATGATCTCTGATGCCCTGGCCCCTTCATGGGATGATCTCTGATGCCCTGGCCCCTTCATGGGATGATCTCTGATGCCCTGGCCCCTTCATGGGATGATCTCTGATGCCCTGGCCCCTTCATGGGATGATCTCTGATGCCCTGGCCCCTTCATGGGATGATCTCTGATGCCCTGGCCCCTTCATGGGATGATCTCTGATGCCCTGGCCCCTTCATGGGATGATCTCTGATGCCCTGGCCCCTTCATGGGATGATCTCTGATGCCCTGGCCCCTTCATGGGATGATCTCTGATGCCCTGGCCCCTTCATGGGATGATCTCTGATGCCCTGGCCCCTTCATGGGATGATCTTGCATACCTCTAATCACAGTGCTGTGATGCCGTGGTCCCTTCATGGGATGATCTCTGATGCACTGGTCCCTTCATGGGATGATCTCTGATGCCCTGGTCCCTTCATGGGATGATCTCTGATGCACTGGTCCCTTCATGGGATGATCTTGCATACCTCTAATCATAGTGCTATGATGCACTGGTCCCTTCACGGGATGATCTCTGATGACCTGGTCTCTTCATGGGATGATCTTGCAAACCTCTAATCATAGTGCTGTGATGCCCTGGTCCCTTCATGGGATGATCTTGCATACCTCTACTCATAGTGCTGTGATGCCCTGGTCCCTTCATGGGATGATCTCTGATGCCCTGGTCCCTTCATGGGATGATCTTTGATGCACTGCTCCCTTCATGGGATGATCTCTGATGCCCTGGTCCCTTCATGGGATGATCTCTGATACACTGGTCCCTTCATGGGATGATCTTGCATACCTCTAATCACAGTGCTGTGATGCCGTGGTCCCTTCATGGGATGATCTCTGATGCACTGGTCCCTTCATGGGATGATCTCTGGTGCCCTGGTCCCTTCATGGGATGATCTCTGATGCACTGGTCCCTTCATGGGATGATCTTGCATACCTCTAATCATAGTGCTGTGATGCACTGGTCCCTTCACGGGATGATCTCTGATGACCTGGTCTCTTCATGGGATGATCTTGCATACCTTTAATCATAGTGCTGTGATGCCCTGTTCCCTTCATGGGATGATCTCTGATGCCCTGGCCCCTTCATGGGATGATCTCTGATGCCCTGGCCCCTTCATGGGATGATCTCTGATGCCCTGGTCCCTTCATGGGATGATCTCTGATGCCCTGGTCCCTTCATGGGATGATCTCTGATGCACTGGTCCCTTCATGGGATGATCTTGCATACCTCTAATCATAGTGCTGTGATGCACTGGTCCCTTCACGGGATGATCTCTGATGCACTGGTCCCTTCATGGGATGATCTTGCATACCTATAATCATAGTGCTGTGATGCCCTGGTCCCTTCATGGGATGATCTCTGATGCCCTGCTCCCTTCATGGGATGATCTCTGCCCTGCTCCCTTCATGGGATGATCTGATGCACTGGTCCCTTCATGGGATGATCTGATGCACTGGTCCCTTCATGGGATGATCTCTGATGCACTGGTCCCTTCATGGGATGATCTTGCATACCTCTAATCATAGTGCTCTGAAGCACTGGTCCCTTCACGGGATGATCTCTGAAGCACTGGTCCCTTCACGGGATGATCTCTGAAGCACTGGTCCCTTCACGGGATGATCTCTGAAGCACTGGTCCCTTCACGGGATGATCTCTGAAGCACTGGTCCCTTCACGGGATGATCTCTGATGCACTGGTCCCTTCACGGGATGATCTCTGATGCACTGGTCCCTTCACGGGATGATCTCTGATGCACTGGTCCCTTCACGGGATGATCTCTGATGCACTGGTCCCTTCATGGGATGATCTCTGCACTGGTCCCTTCATGGGATGATCTCGCATACCTCTAATCATAGTGCTGTGATGCCCTGGTCCCTTCATGGGATGATCTCTGATGCCCTGGTCCCTTCATGGGATGATCTCTGATGCCCTGGTCCCTTCATGGGATGATCTCTGAAGCCCTGGTCCCTTCATGGGATGATCTCTGAAGCCCTGGTCCCTTCATGGGATGATCTCTGAAGCCCTGGTCCCTTCATGGGATGATCTCTGATGCCCTGGTCCCTTCATGGGATGATCTCTGATGCCCTGGTCCCTTCATGGGATGATCTCTGATGCCCTGGTCCCTTCATGGGATGATCTCTGATGCCCTGGTCCCTTCGTGGGATGATCTGATGCCCTGGTCCCTTCGTGGGATGATCTCTGATGCCCTGGTCCCTTCATGGGATGATCTCTGATGCACTGGTCCCTTCATGGGATGATGTCTGATGCCCTGGTCCCTTCATGGGATGATGTCTGATGCACTGGTCCCTTCATGGGATGATCTTGCGTACATCCAATGTAAGTGCTGTGGTGTACTGGTCCCTTCATGGGATGATCTCTGATGCACTGGTCCCTTCATGGGATGATCTCTGATGCCCTGGTCCCTTCATGGGATGATCTCTGATGCCCTGGTCCCTTCATGGGATGATCTCTGATGCACTGGTCCCTTCATGGGATGATCTCGGATGCACTGGTCCCTTCATGGGATGATCTCGGATGCACTGGTCCCTTCATGAGATGATCTCTGATGCACTGGTCCCTTCATGGGATGATCTTGCATACCTCTAATCATAGTGCTGTGATGCCCTGCTCCCTTCATGGGATGATCTCTGATGCCCTGGTCCCTTCATGGGATGATCTCTGATGCCCTGGTCCCTTCGTGGGATGATCTCTGATGCCCTGGTCCCTTCGTGGGATGATCTCTGATGCCCTGGTCCCTTCGTGGGATGATCTCTGATGCCCTGGTCCCTTCGTGGGATGATCTGATGCCCTGGTCCCTTCGTGGGATGATCTCTGATGCCCTGGTCCCTTCATGGGATGATCTCTGATGCACTGGTCCCTTCATGGGATGATGTCTGATGCACTGGTCCCTTCATGGGATGATCTGTGATGCACTGGTCCCTTCATGGGATGATCTTTGATGCACTGGTCCCTTCATGGGATGATCTTTGATGCACTGGTCCCTTCATGGGATGATCTTGCATACCTCTAATCATAGTGCTGTGATGCCCTGGTCTGTTCATGGGATGTTCTCTGACGCACTGGTCCCTTCATTGGATGATGTCTGATGTACTGGTCCCTTCATGGGATGATCTTGCATACCTCTAATCATAGTGCTGTGATGCACTGGTCCCTTCATGGGATGATCTCTGATGCACTGGTCCCTTTAATGGGATGATGTCTGCACTGGTCCCTTCATGGGATGATCTTGCATACCTCTAATCATAGTGCTGTGATGCCCTGGTCCCTTCATGGGATGATCTCTGATGCACTGGTCCCTTCATGGGATGATCTCTGATGCACTGGTCCCTTCATGGGATGATCTCTGATGCACTGGTCCCTTCATGGGATGATCTTGCATACCTCTAATCATAGTGCTGTGATGCCCTGGTCCCTTCATGGGATGATCTCTGATGCCCTGGTCCCTTCACCCTGGTCCCTTCATGGGATGATCTCTGATGCCCTGGTCCCTTCATGGGATGATCTCTGATGCCCTGGTCCCTTCATGGGATGATCTCTGATGCCCTGGTCCCTTCATGGGATGATCTCTGATGCCCTGGTCCCTTCATGGGATGATCTCTGATGCACTGGTCCCTTCATGGGATGATCTCTGATGCACTGGTCCCTTCATGCGATGATCTTTGATGCACTGGTCCCTTCATGGGATGATCTCTGCACTGGTCCCTTCATGGGATGATCTTGCATACCTCTAATCATAGTGCTGTGATGCCCTGGTCCCTTCATGGGATGATCTCTGATGCACTGGTCCCTTCATGGGATGATCTCTGATGCACTGGTCCCTTCATTGGATGATCTCAGATGCACTGGTCCCTTCATGGGATGATCTTGCATACCTCTACTCATAGTGCTGTGATGCCCTGGTTCCTTCATGGGATGATCTCTGATGCCCTGGTCCCTTCATGGGATGATCTCTGATGCCCTGGTCCCTTCATGGGATGATCTTTGATGCACTGCTCCCTTCATGGGATGATCTGATGCACTGGTCCCTTCATGGGCTAATCTTGCATACCTCTAATCATAGTGCTGTGATGCCCTGGTCTGTTCATTGGATGATGTCTGATGCACTGGTCCCTTCATTGGATGATGTCTGATGCACTGGTCCCTTCATGGGATGATCTTGCATACCTCTAATCATAGTGCTGTGATGCACTGGTCCCTTCATGGGATGATCTCTGATGCGCTGGTCCCTTCATGGGATGATCTTGCATACCTCTAATGTATGTGCTGTGGTGTACTGGTCCCTTCATGGGATGATCTCTGATGCACTGGTCCCTTCATTCGATGATCATGCATACCTCTAATCATAGTGCTGTGATGCCCTGGTCCCTTCATGGGATGATCTCTGATGCACTGGTCCCTTCATGGGATCATCCCTGATGCACTGGTCCCTTCATGGGATGATCTCTGATGCACTGGTCCCTTCATGGAATGATCTTGCATACCTCTAATCATAGTGCTGTGATGCCCTGGTCCCTTCATGGGATGATCTCTGATGCACTGGTCCCTTCATGGGATGATCTTGCATACCTATAATCCTAGTGCTGTGATGCCCTGGTCCCTTCATGGGATGATCTCTGATGCCCTGGTCCCTTCATGGGATGATCTCTGATGCCCTGGTCCCTTCATGGGATGATCTCTGATGCCCTGGTCCCTTCATGGGATGATCTCTGATGCCCTGGTCCCTTCATGGGATGATCTCTGATGCCCTGGTCCCTTCATGGGATGATCTCTGATGCCCTGGTCCCTTCATGGGATGATCTCTGATGCCCTGGTCCCTTCATGGGATGATCTTGCATACCTCTACTCATAGTGCTGTGATGCCCTGCTCCCTTCATGGGATGATCTCTGATGCCCTGGTCCCTTCATGGGTTGATCTCTGATGCCCTGGTCCCTTCATGGGATGATCTCTGATGCCCTGGTCCCTTCATGGGATGATCTCTGATGCCCTGGTCTCTTCACGGGATGATCTCTGATGCCCTGGTCCCTTCATGGGATGATCTCTGATGCCCTGGTCCCTTCATGGGATGATCTCTGATGCACTGGTCCCTTCATGGGATGATGTCTGATGCACTGGTCTCTTAATGGGATGATCTTGCATACCTCTAATCATAGTGCTGTGATGCACTGGTCCCTTCATGGGATGATCTCTGATGCACTGGTCCCTTCATGGGATGATCTTGCATACCTCTACTCATAGTGCTGTGATGCCCTGCTCCCTTCATGGGATGATCTCTGATGCCCTGCTCCCTTCATGGGATGATCTCTGATGCCCTGGTCCCTTCATGGGATGATCTCTGATGCCCTGGTCCCTTCATGGGATGATCTCTGATGCCCTGGTCCCTTCATGGGATGATCTCTGATGCCCTGGTCCCTTCATGGGATGATCTTGCATACCTCTACTCATAGTGCTGTGATGCCCTGGTCCCTTCATGGGATGATCTCTGATGCCCTGGTCCCTTCATGGGATGATCTTTGATGCACTGCTCCCTTCATGGGATGATCTGATGCACTGGTCCCTTCATGGGATGATCTTGCATACCTCTAATCATAGTGCTGTGATGCCCTGGTCCCTTCATGGGATGATCTCTGATGCCCTGGTCCCTTCATGGGATGATCTCTGATGCCCTGGTCCCTTCATGGGATGATCTCCGATGTCCTGGTCCCTTCATGGGATGATCTCCGATGCCCTGGTCTCTTCATGGGATGATCTCTGATGCCCTGGTCCCTTCATGGGATGATCTCTGATGCACTGGTCTCTTCATGGGATGATCTCTGATGCACTGGTCTCTTCATGGGATGATCTCTGATGCACTGGTCTCTTCATGGGATGATCTCTGATGCACTGGTCTCTTCATGGGATGATCTTGCATACCTCTAATCATAGTGCTCTGATGCCCTGGTCCCTTCATGGGATGATCTCTAATGCCCTGGTCCCTTCATGGGATGATCTCTAATGCCCTGGTCCCTTCATGGGAGGATCTCTGATGCACTTGGTCCCTTCATGGGAGGATCTCTGATGCACTTGGTCCCTTCATGGGAGGATCTCTGATGCACTGGTCCCTTCATGGGAGGATCTCTGATGCACTGGTCCCTTCATGGGATGATCTTGCATACCTCTAATCATAGTGCTGTGATGCACTGGTCCCTTCACGGGATGATCTCTGATGCCCTGCTCCCTTCACGGGATGATCTCTGATGCCCTGCTCCCTTCACGGGATGATCTCTGATGCCCTGGTCCCTTCACGGGATGATCTCTGATGCCCTGGTCCCTTCACGGGATGATCTCTGATGCCCTGGTCCCTTCACGGGATGATCTCTGATGCCCTGGTCCCTTCATGGGATGATCTCTGATGCCCTGGTCCCTTCATGGGATGATCTCTGATGCCCTGGTCCCTTCATGGGATGATCTCTGATGCCCTGGTCCCTTCATGGGATGGTCTCGGATGCCCTGGTCCCTTCATGGGATGGTCTCGGATGCCCTGGTCCCTTCATGGGATGGTCTCTGATGCCCTGGTCCCTTCATGGGATGATCTCTGATGCCCTGGTCCCTTCATGGGATGATCTTGCATACCTCTACTCATAGTGCTGTGATGCCCTGGTCCCTTCATGGGATGATCTCTGATGCCCTGGTCCCTTCATGGGATGATCTTTGATGCACTGCTCCCTTCTTGGGATGATCTCTGATGCACTGGTCCCTTCATGGGATGATCTTGCATACCTCTAATCATAGTGATGTGATGCCCTGGTCCCTTCATGTGATGATCTATGATGCACTGGTCCCTTCATGGGATGATCTTGCATACCTCTAATCATAGTGCTGTGATGCCCTGGTCCCTTCATGGGATGATCTCTGATGCCCTGGTCCCTTCATGGGATGATCTCTGATGCCCTGGTCCCTTCATGGGATGATCTCTGATGCCCTGGTCCCTTCATGGGATGATCTCTGATGCCCTGGTCCCTTCATGGGATGATCTCTGATGCCCTGGTCCCTTCATGGGATGATCTCCGATGCCCTGGTCTCTTCATGGGATGATCTCCGATGCCCTGGTCCCTTCATGGGATGATCTCTGATGCCCTGGTCTCTTCATGGGATGATCTCTGATGCCCTGGTCCCTTCATGGGATGATCTCTGATGCACTGGTCTCTTCATGGGATGATCTCTGATGCACTGGTCTCTTCATGGGATGATCTCTGATGCACTGGTCTCTTCATGGGATGATCTTGCATACCTCTAATCATAGTGCTGTGATGCACTGGTCCCTTCATGGGATGACCTCTGATGCACTGGTCCCTTCATGGGATGATCTTGCATACCTCTAATCATAGTGCTGTGATGCCCTGGTCCCTTCATGGGATGATCTCTGATGCACTGGTCCCTTCATGGGATGATCTCTGATGCACTGGTCCCTTCATGGGATGATCTCTAAAGCACTGGTCCCTTCATGGGATGATCTTGCATACCTCTAATCATAGTGCTTTGATGCACTGGTCCCTTCACGGGATGATCTCTGATGCCCTGGTCCCTTCACGGGATGATCTCTGATGCCCTGGTCCCTTCACGGGATGATCTCTGATGCCCTGGTCCCTTCACGGGATGATCTCTGATGCCCTGGTCCCTTCACGGGATGATCTCTGATGCCCTGGTCCCTTCACGGGATGATCTCTGATGCCCTGGTCCCTTCACGGGATGATCTCTGATGCCCTGGTCCCTTCACGGGATGATCTCTGATGCCCTGGTCCCTTCACGGGATGATCTCTGATGCCCTGGTCCCTTCACGGGATGATCTCTGATGCCCTGGTCCCTTCACGGGATGATCTCTGATGCCCTGGTCCCTTCACGGGATGATCTCTGATGCCCTGGTCCCTTCACGGGATGATCTCTGATGCCCTGGTCCCTTCACGGGATGATCTCTGATGCCCTGGTCCCTTCACGGGATGATCTCTGATGCCCTCGTCCCTTCATGGGATGATCTCTGATGCCCTCATCCCTTCATGGGATGATCTCTGATGCCCTGGTCCCTTCATGGGATGATCTCTGATGCCCTGGTCCCTTCATGGGATGATCTCTGATGCCCTGGTCCCTTCATGGGATGATCGCTGATGCCCTGGTCCCTTCATGGGATGATCTTGTATACCTCTAATCATAGTGCTGTGATGCCTTGGTCCCTTCATGGGATGATCTCTGATGCCTTGGTCCCTTCATGGGATGATCTCTGATGCCTTGGTCCCTTCATGGGATGATCTCTGATGCCCTGGTCCCTTCATGGGATGATCTCTGATGCCCTGGTCCCTTCATGGGATGATATTTGATGCACTGCTCCCTTCATGGGATGATCTCTGATGCACTGGTCCCTTCATGGGATGATCTTGCATACCTCTAATCATAGTGCTCTGATGCACTGGTCCCTTCATGGGAGGATCTCTGATGCACTGGTCCCTTCATGGGATGATCTCTGATGCACTGGTCCCTTCATGGGATTATCTTTCATACCTCTAATCATAGTGCTGTGATGCACTGGTCCCTTCACGGGATGATCTTTGATGCACTGGTCCCTTCACGGGATGATCTTTGATGCACTGGTCCCTTCACGGGATGATCTTTGATGCACTGGTCCCTTCACGGGATGATCTTTGATGCACTGGTCCCTTCATGGGATGATCTCTGGACTGGTCCCTTCATGGGCTGATCTTGCATATCTCTAATCACAGTGCTGTGATGCCCTGGTCGCTTCATGGGATGATCTCTGATGCACTGGTCCCTTCATGGGATGATCTTGCATACCTCTAATCATAGTGCTGTGATGCCCTGGTCCCTTCATGGGATGATCTGATGCCCTGGTCCCTTCATGGGATGATCTGATGCCCTGGTCCCTTCATGGGATGATCTGATGCCCTGGTCCCTTCATGGGATGATCTGATGCCCTGGTCCCTTCATGGGATGATCTGATGCCCTGGTCCCTTCATGGGATGATCTGATGCCCTGGTCCCTTCATGGGATGATCTGATGCCCTGGTCCCTTCATGGGATGATCTCTGATGCCCTGGTCCCTTCATGGGATGATCTCTGATGCCCTGGTCCCTTCATGGGATGGTCTATGATGCACTGGTCCCTTCATGGGATGATCTTGCATACCTCTAATGTAAGTGCTGTGGTGTACTGGTCCCTTCATGGGATGATCTCTGATGCACTGGTCCCTTCATGGGATGATCTCTGATGCCCTGGTCCCTTCATGGGATGATCTCTGATGCCCTGGTCCCTTCATGGGATGATCTCTGATGCACTGGTCCCTTCATGGGATGGTCTCTGATGCCCTGGTCCCTTCATGGGATGATCTCTGATGCACTGGTCCCTTCATGGGATGATCTTGCATACCTCTAATCATAGTGCTCTGATGCCCTGGTCCCTTCATGGGATTCTCTCTGATGTACTGGTCCCTTAAATGGATGATGTCTTATGCACTGGTCCCTTCATGGGATGATCTTGCATACCTCTAATCAGTGCTGTGATGCCCTGGTCCCTTCATGGGATGATCTCTGATGCACTGGTCCCTTCACGGGATGATCTCTGATGCCCTGGTCCCTTCATGGGATGATCTCTGATGCCCTGGTCCCTTCATGGGATGATCTCTGATGCACTGGTCCCTTCATGGGATGATCTCTGATGCACTAGTCCCTTCATGGGATGATCTTGCATACCTCTAATCATAGTGCTGTGATGCACTGGTCCCTTCACGGGATGATCTCTGATGACCTGGTCTCTTTATGGGATGATCTTGCATACCTCTAATCATAGTGCTGTGATGCCCTGGTCCCTTCATGGGATGATCTTGCATACCTCTACTCATAGTGCTGTGATGCCCTGGTCCCTTCATGGGATGATCTCTGATGCCCTGGTCCCTTCATGGGATGATCTCTGATGCCCTGCTCCCTTCATGGGATGATCTCTGATGCCCTGCTCCCTTCATGGGATGATCTTTGATGCACTGCTCCCTTCATGGGATGATCTCTGATGCCCTGGTCCCTTCATGGGATGATCTTTGATGCACTGTTCCCTTCATGGAATGATCTTTGATGCACTGTTCCCTTCATGGGATGATCTCTGATGCCCTGGCCCCTTCATGGGATGATCTCTGATGCACTGCTCCCTTCATGGGATGATCGCTGATGCCCTGGTCCCTTCATGGGATGATCTCTGATGCCCTGGTCCCTTCATGGGATGATCTCTGATGCCCTGGTCCCTTCATGGGATGATCTCTGATGCACTGGTCCCTTCATGGGATGATCTTGCATACTTCTAATCATAGTGCTGTGATGCACTGGTCCCTTCACGGGATGATCTCTGATGCACTGGTCCCTTCATGGGATGATCTTGCATACCTATAATCATAGTGCTGTGATGCCCTGGTCCCTTCATGGGATGATCTCTGATGCCCTGGTCCCTTCATGGGATGATCTCTGATGCCCTGGTCCCTTCATGGGATGATCTCTGATGCCCTGCTCCCTTCATGGGATGATCTCTGATGCCCTGGTCCCTTCATGGGATGATCTGATGCACTGGTCCCTTCATGGGATGATCTCTGATGCACTGGTCCCTTCATGGGATGATCTTGCATACCTCTAATCATAGTGCTCTGAAGCACTGGTCCCTTCACGGGATGATCTCTGAAGCACTGGTCCCTTCACGGGATGATCTCTGAAGCACTGGTCCCTTCACGGGATGATCTCTGAAGCACTGGTCCCTTCACGGGATGATCTCTGAAGCACTGGTCCCTTCACGGGATGATCTCTGAAGCACTGGTCCCTTCACGGGATGATCTCTGAAGCACTGGTCCCTTCACGGGATGATCTCTGAAGCACTGGTCCCTTCACGGGATGATCTCTGAAGCACTGGTCCCTTCACGGGATGATCTCTGAAGCACTGGTCCCTTCACGGGATGATCTCTGAAGCACTGGTCCCTTCACGGGATGATCTCTGAAGCACTGGTCCCTTCACGGGATGATCTCTGAAGCACTGGTCCCTTCACGGGATGATCTCTGAAGCACTGGTCCCTTCACGGGATGATCTCTGAAGCACTGGTCCCTTCACGGGATGATCTCTGATGCACTGGTCCCTTCACGGGATGATCTCTGATGCACTGGTCCCTTCATGGGATGATCTCTGATTCACTGGTCCCTTCATGGGATGATCTCTGCACTGGTCCCTTCATGGGATGATCTCGCATACCTCTAATCATAGTGCTGTGATGCCCTGGTCCCTTCATGGGATGATCTCTGATGCCCTGGTCCCTTCATGGGATGATCTCTGATGCCCTGGTCCCTTCATGGGATGATCTCTGATGCCCTGGTCCCTTCATGGGATGATCTCTGATGCCCTGGTCCCTTCATGGGATGATCTCTGATGCCCTGGTCCGTTCATGGGATGATCTCTGATGCCCTGGTCCGTTCATGGGATGATCTCTGATGCCCTGGTCCCTTCATGGGATGATCTCTGATGCCCTGGTCCCTTCATGGGATGATCTCTGATGCCCTGGTCCCTTCATGGGATGATCTCTGATGCCCTGGTCCCTTCATGGGATGATCTCTGATGCCCTGGTCCCTTCATGGGATGATCTTTGATGCACTGCTCCCTTCATGGGAAGATCTGATGCACTGGTCCCTTCATGGGATGATCTTGCATACCTCTAATCATAGTGCTCTGATGCCCTGGTCCCTTCATGGGATGATCTCTGATGCCCTGGTCCCTTCATGGGATGATCTCTGATGCCCTGGTCCCTTCATGGGATGATCTCTGATGCCCTGGTCCCTTCATGGGATGATCTCTGATGCCCTGGTCCCTTCATGGGATGATCTCTGATGCCCTGCTCCCTTCATGGGATGATCTCTGATGCCCTGCTCCCTTCATGGGATGATCTCTGATGCCCTGCTCCCTTCATGGGATGATCTCTGATGCCCTGCTCCCTTCATGGGATGATCTCTGATGCCCTGGCCCCTTCATGGGATGATCTCTGATGCCCTGGCCCCTTCATGGGATGATCTCTGATGCCCTGGCCCCTTCATGGGATGATCTGATGCCCTGGTCCCTTCATGGGATGATCTCTGATGCCCTGGTCCCTTCATGGGATGATCTTGCATACCTCTACTCATAGTGCTGTGATGCCCTGGTCCCTTCATGGGATGATCTCTGATGCCCTGGTCCCTTCATGGGATGATCTCTGATGCCCTGGTCCCTTCATGGGATGATCTCTGATGCCCTGGTACCTTCATGGGATGATCTTTGATGCACTGCTCCCTTCATGGGAAGATCTGATGCACTGGTCCCTTCATGGGATGATCTTGCATACCTCTAATCATAGTGCTGTGATGCTCTGGTCCCTTCATGGGATGATCTCTGATGCACTGGTCCCTTCATAGGATGATCTTGCATACCTCTAATCATAGTGCTCTGATGCCCTGGTCCCTTCATGGGAGGATCTCTGATGCACTTGGTCCCTTCATGGGAGGATCTCTGATGCACTTGGTCCCTTCATGGGAGGATCTCTGATGCACTGGTCCCTTCATGGGAGGATCTCTGATGCACTGGTCCCTTCATGGGATGATCTCTGATGCGCTGGTCCCTTCATGGGATGATCTCTGATGCACTGGTCCCTTCATGGGTTGATCTTGCATACCTCTAATGTATGTGCTGTGGTGTACTGGTCCCTTCATGGGATGATCTCTGATGCACTGGTCCCTTCATGGGATGATCTTGCATACCTCTAATCATAGTGCTGTGATGCCCTGGTCTGTTCATGGGATGTCATGACGCACTGGTCCCTTCATTGGATGATGTCTGATGTACTGGTCCCTTCATGGGATGATCTTGCATACCTCTAATCATAGTGCTGTGATGCACTGGTCCCTTCATGGGATGATCTCTGATGCACTGGTCCCTTTAATGGGATGATGTCTGATGCACTGGTCCCTTCATGGGATGATCTTGCATACCTCTAATCATAGTGCTGTGATGCCCTGGTCCCTTCATGGGATGATCTCTGATGCACTGGTCCCTTCATGGGATGATCTCTGATGCACTGGTCCCTTCATGGGATGATCTCTGATGCACTGGTCCCTTCATGGGATGATCTTGCATACCTCTAATCATAGTGCTGTGATGCCCTGGTCCCTTCATGGGATGATCTCTGATGCCCTGGTCCCTTCATGGGATGATCTCTGATGCCCTGGTCCCTTCATGGGATGATCTCTGATGCCCTGGTCCCTTCATGGGATGATCTCTGATGCACTGGTCCCTTCATGGGATGATGTCTGATGCACTGGTCCCTTCATGGGATGATCTTGCATACCTCTAATCATAGTGCTGTGATGCACTGGTCCCTTCATGGCATGATCTTTGATGCACTGGTCCCTTCATGGGATGATCTTTGATGCACTGGTCCCTTCATGGGATGATCTTTGATGCACTGGTCCCTTCATGGGATGATCTCTGCACTGGTCCCTTCATGGGATGATCTTGCATACCTCTAATCATAGTGCTGTGATGCCCTGGTCCCTTCATGGGATAATCTCTGCACTGGTCCCTTCATGGGATGATCTTTGATGCACTGGTCCCTTCATGGGATGATCTTTGATGCACTGGTCCCTTCATGGGATGATCTTTGATGCACTGGTCCCTTCATGGGATGATCTCTGCACTGGTCCCTTCATGGGATGATCTTGCATACCTCTACTCATAGTGCTGTGATGCCCTGGTCCCTTCATGGGATGATCTTGCATACCTCTACTCATAGTGCTGTGATGCCCTGGTCCCTTCATGGGATGATCTCTGATGCCCTGGTCCCTTCATGGGATGATCTTTGATGCACTGCTCCCTTCATGGGATGATCTGATGCACTGGTCCCTTCATGGGATGATCTTGCATACCTCTAATCATAGTGCTGTGATGCCCTGGTCTGTTCATGGGATGTTCTCTGATGCACTGGTCCCTAAATGGGATGATGTCTGATCCACTGGTCCCTTCATGGGATGATCATGCATACCTCTAATCATAGTGCTGTGATGCCCTGGTCCCTTCATGGGATCATCCCTGATGCACTGGTCCCTTCATGGGATCATCCCTGATGCACTGGTCCCTTCATGGGATGATCTTGCATACCTCTAATCATAGTGCTGTGATGCCCTGGTCCCTTCATGGGATGATCTGATGCCCTGGTCCCTTCATGGGATGATCTCTGATGCCCTGGCCCCTTCATGGGATGATCTCTGATGCCCTGGCCCCTTCATGGGATGATCTCTGATGCCCTGGCCCCTTCATGGGATGATCTCTGATGCCCTGGTCCCTTCATGGGATGATCTCTGATGCCCTGGTCCCTTCATGGGATGATCTCTGATGCCCTGGTCCCTTCATGGGATGATCTTGCATACCTCTAATCATAGTGCTGTGATGCCCTGGTCCCTTCATGGGATGATCTCTGATGCCCTGGTCCCTTCATGGGATGATCTCTGATGCCCTGGTCCCTTCATGGGATGATCTCTGATGCACTGGTCCCTTCATGGAATGATCTCTGATGCACTGGTCCCTTCATGGGATGATCTCTGATGCACTGGTCCCTTCATGGGATGATCTCTGATGCACTGGTCCCTTCATGGGATGATCTTGCATACCTCTAATCATAGTGCTCTGATGCACTGGTCCCTTCATGGGATGATCTCTGATGCACTGGTCCCTTCATGGGATGATCTCTGATGCACTGGTCCCTTCATGGGATGATCTTTGATGCACTGGTCCCTTCATGGGATGATCTCTGCACTGGTCCCTTCATGGGATGATCTTGCATACCTCTAATCATAGTGCTGTGATGCCCTCGTCCCTTCATGGGATGATCTGATGCCCTGGCCCCTTCATGGGATGATATGATGCCCTGGTCCCTTCATGGGATGATCTCTGATGCCCTGGTCCCTTCATGGGGATGATCTCTGATGCACTGGTCCCTTCATGGGATGATCTCTGATGCCCTGCTCCCTTCATGGGATGATCTCTGATGCCCTGCTCCCTTCATGGGATGATCTCTGATGCCCTGCTCCCTTCATGGGATGATCTCTGATGCCCTGCTCCCTTCATGGGATGATCTCTGATGCCCTGGTCCCTTCATGGGATGATCTCTGATGCCCTGGTCCCTTCATGGGATGATCTTGCATACCTCTACTCATAGTGCTGTGATGCCCTGGTCCCTTCATGGGATGATCTTGCATACCTCTACTCATAGTGCTGTGATGCCCTGGTCCCTTCATGGCATGATCTCTGATGCCCTGGTCCCTTCATGGGAGGATCTCTGATGCACTGGTCCCTTCATGGGAGGATCTCTGATGCACTGGTCCCTTCATGGGAGGATCTCTGATGCACTGGTCCCTTCATGGGAGGATCTCTGATGCACTGGTCCCTTCATGGGATGATCTCTGATGCACTGGTCCCTTCATGGGATGATCTTGCATACCTCTAATCATAGTGCTGTGATGCACTGGTCCCTTCACGGGATGATCTCTGATGCACTGGTCCCTTCACGGGATGATCTCTGATGCCCTGGTCCCTTCATGGGATGATCTCTGATGCCCTGGTCCCTTCACGGGATGATCTCTGATGCCCTGGTCCCTTCATGGGATGATCTCTGATGCCCTGGTCCCTTCATGGGATGATCTCTGATGCCCTGGTCCCTTCATGGGATGATCTCTGATGCCCTGGTCCCTTCATGGGATGATCTCTGATGCCCTGGTCCCTTCATGGGATGATCTTGCATACCTCTACTCGTAGTGCTGTGATGCCCTGGTCCCTTCATGGGATGATCTCTGATGCCCTGGTCCCTTCATGGGATGATCTCTGATGCACTGGTCCCTTCATGGGATGATCTCTGATGCACTGGTCCCTTCATGGGATGATGTCTGATGCACTGGTCTCTTCATGGGATGATCTTGCATACCTCTAATCATAGTGCAGTGATGCACTGGTCCCTTCATGGGATGATCTCTGATGCACTGGTCCCTTCATGGGATGATCTTGCATACCTCTAATCATAGTGCTGTGATGCCCTGGTCCCTTCATGGGATGTTCTCTGATGAACTGGTCCCTTCATGGGATGATCTCTGATGCCCTGTTCCCTTCATGGGATGATCTCTGATGCACTGGTCCCTTCATGGGATGATCTCTGATGCACTGGTCCCTTCATGGGATGATCTCTGATGCACTGGTCCCTTCATGGGATGATCTCTGATGCACTGGTCCCTTCATGGGATGATCTCTGATGCACTGGTCCCTTCATGGGATGATCTCTGATGCACTGGTCCCTTCATGGGATGATCTCTGATGCACTGGTCCCTTCATGGGATGATCTCTGATTCACTGGTCCCTTCATGGGATGATCTTGCATACCTCTAATCATAGTGCTGTGATGCACTGGTCCCTTCATGGGGTGATCTCTGCACTGGTCCCTTCATGGGATGATCTCTGATGCACTGGTCCCTTCATGGGATGGTCTCTAAAGCACTGGTCCCTTCATGGGATGATCTTGCATACCTCTAATCATAGTGCTTTGATGCACTGGTCCCTTCATGGGATGATCTCTGATGCCCTGGTCCCTTCATGGGATGATCTCTGATGCCCTGGTCCCTTCATGGGATGGTCTCTGATGCCCTGGTCCCTTCACGGGATGGTCTCTGATGCCCTGGTCCCTTCACGGGATGGTCTCTGATGCCCTGGTCCCTTCACGGGATGATCTCTGATGCCCTGGTCCCTTCACGGGATGATCTCTGATGCCCTGGTCCCTTCACGGGATGATCTCTGATGCCCTGGTCCCTTCACGGGATGATCTCTGATGCCCTGGTCCCTTCACGGGATGATCTCTGATGCCCTGGTCCCTTCACGGGATGATCTCTGATGCCCTGGTCCCTTCACGGGATGATCTCTGATGCCCTGGTCCCTTCACGGGATGATCTCTGATGCCCTGGTCCCTTCACGGGATGATCTCTGATGCCCTGGTCCCTTCACGGGATGATCTCTGATGCCCTGGTCCCTTCACGGGATGATCTCTGATGCCCTGGTCCCTTAACGGGATGATCTCTGATGCCCTGGTCCCTTCATGGGATGATCTTGGTGCACTGGTCCCTTCATGGGATGATCTTGCATACCTCTAATCATAGTGCTCTGATGCACTGGTCCCTTCATGGGATGATCTCTGATGCACTGGTCCCTTCACGGGATGATCTCTGATGCCCTGGTCCCTTCACGGGATGATCTCTGATGCCCTGGTCCCTTCACGGGATGATCTTGCATACCTCTAATCATAGTGCTGGGATGCCCTGGTCCCTTCATGGGATGATCTCTGATGCCCTGGTCCCTTCATGGGATGATCTCTGATGCCCTGGTCCCTTCATGGGATGATCTCTAATGCCCTGGTCCCTTCATGGGATGATCTCTGATGCACTGGTCCCTTCATGGGATGATCGCTGATGCCCTGGTCCCTTCACGGGATGATCTCTGATGCCCTGGTCCCTTCACGGGATGATCTCTGATGCCCTGGTCCCTTCACGGGATGATCTCTGATGCCCTGGTCCCTTCACGGGATGATCTCTGATGCCCTGGTCCTGGTCCCTTCACGGGATGATCTCTGATGCCCTGGTCCCTTCACGGGATGATCTCTGATGCACTGGTCCCTTCACGGGATGATCTCTGATGCACTGGTCCCTTCATGGGATGATCTCTGATGCACTGGTCCCTTCATGGGATGATCTCTGATGCACTGGTCCCTTCATGGGATGATCTCTGATTCACTGGTCCCTTCATGGGATGATCTTGCATACCTCTAATCATAGTGCTGTGATGCCCTGGTCCCTTCATGGGATGATCTGATGCCCTGGCCCCTTCATGGGATGATCTGATGCCCTGGCCCCTTCATGGGATGATCTGATGCCCTGGCCCCTTCATGGGATGATCTGATGCCCTGGCCCCTTCATGGGATGATCTGATGCCCTGGCCCCTTCATGGGAGGATCTCTGATGCACTGGTCCCTTCATGGGATGATCTCTGATGCGCTGGTCCCTTCATGGGATGATCTCTGATGCACTGGTCCCTTCATGGGTTGATCTTGCATACCTCTAATGTATGTGCTGTGGTGTACTGGTCCCTTCATGGGATGAT
Organism: Triturus cristatus; assembly: GCF_964204655.1. Lineage (NCBI taxonomy): Eukaryota > Metazoa > Chordata > Amphibia > Caudata > Salamandridae > Triturus > Triturus cristatus. The sequence continues at coordinate 1,008,776,715 of NC_140592.1, forward strand.
CTCTGATGCACTGGTCCCTTCATGGGATGATCTCTGATGCCCTGGTCCCTTGATGGGATGATCTCTGATGCCCTGGTCCCTTCATGGGATGATCTCTGATGCCCTGGTCCCTTCATGGGATGATCTCTGATGCCCTGCTCCCTTCATGGGATGATCTCTGATGCCCTGGTCCCTTCATGGGATGATCTCTGATGCACTGGTCCCTTCATGGGATGATCTCTGATGCACTGGTCCCTTCATGGGATGATCTCTGATGCACTGGTCCCTTCATGGGATGATCTTGCATACCTCTAATCATAGTGCTGTGATGCACTGGTCCCTTCACGGGATGATCTCTGATGCACTGGTCCCTTCACGGGATGATCTCTGATGCACTGGTCCCTTCACGGGATGATCTCTGATGCACTGGTCCCTTCACGGGATGATCTCTGATGCACTGGTCCCTTCTTGGGATGATCGCTGATGCACTGGTCCCTTCATGGAATGATCTCTGCACTGGTCCCTTCACGGGATGATCTCTGATGCCCTGGTCCCTTCATGGGATGATCGCTGATGCCCTGGTCCCTTCATGGGATGATCTTGCATACCTCTAATCATAGTGCTGTGATGCCCTGGTCCCTTCATGGGATGATCTCTGATGCCCTGGTCCCTTCATGGGATGATCTTTGATGCACTGCTCCCTTCATGGGATCTCTGATGCACTGGTCCCTTCATGGGAGGATCTTGCATACCTCTAATCATAGTGCTCTGATGCACTGGTCCCTTCATGGGAGGATCTCTGATGCACTGGTCCCTTCATGGGATGATCTCCGATGCACTGGTCCCTTCATGGGATTATCTTGCATACCTCTAATCATAGTGCTGTGATGCACTGGTCCCTTCACGGGATGATGTCTGATGCACTGGTCCCTTCACGGGATGATGTCTGATGCACTGGTCCCTTCACGGGATGATGTCTGATGCACTGGTCCCTTCACGGGATGATGTCTGATGCACTGGTCCCTTCACGGGATGATGTCTGATGCACTGGTCCCTTCACGGGATGATGTCTGATGCACTGGTCCCTTCACGGGATGATGTCTGATGCACTGGTCCCTTCATGGGATGATCTCTGCACTGGTCCCTTCATGGGAGTATCTTGCATACCTCTAATCATAGTGCTGTGATGCCCTGGTCCCTTGATGGGATGATCTGATGCCCTGGTCCCTTGATGGGATGATCTCTGATGCCCTGGTCCCTTGATGGGATGATCTCTGATGCCCTGGTCCCTTGATGGGATGATCTCTGATGCCCTGGTCCCTTGATGGGATGATCTCTGATGCCCTGGTCCCTTGATGGGATGATCTCTGATGCCCTGGTCCCTTGATGGGATGATCTCTGATGCCCTGGTCCCTTGATGGGATGATCTCTGATGCCCTGGTCCCTTCATGGGATGATCTCTGATGCCCTGGTCCCTTCATGGGATGATCTCTGATGCACTGGTCCCTTCATGGGATGATCTCTGATGCACTGGTCCCTTCATGGGATGATCTTGCATACCTCTAATCACAGTGCTGTGATGCCCTGGTCCCTTCATGGGATGATCTCTGATGCACTGGTCCCTTCATGGGATGATCTTGCATACCTCTAATCATAGTGCTGTGATGCCCTGGTCGCTTCATGGGATGATCTCTGATGCACTGGTCCCTTCATGGGATGATCTTGCATACCTCTAATCATAGTGCTGTGATGCCCTGGTCCCTTCATGGGATGATCTGATGCCCTGGTCCCTTCATGGGATGATCTGATGCCCTGGTCCCTTCATGGGATGATCTGATGCCCTGGTCCCTTCATGGGATGATCTGATGCCCTGGTCCCTTCATGGGATGATCTGATGCCCTGGTCCCTTCATGGGATGATCTCTGATGCCCTGGTCCCTTCATGGGATGATCTCTGATGCCCTGGTCCCTTCATGGGATGATCTCTGATGCCCTGGTCCCTTCATGGGATGGTCTCTGATGCCCTGGTCCCTTCATGGGATGGTCTTGCATACCTCTAATGTAAGTGCTGTGGAGTACTGGTCCCTTCATGGGATTATCTCTGATGCACTGGTCCCTTCATGGGATGATCTCTGATGCCCTGGTCCCTTCATGGGATGGTCTCTGATGCCCTGGTCCCTTCATGGGATGGTCTCTGATGCCCTGGTCCCTTCATGGGATGGTCTCTGATGCCCTGGTCCCTTCATGGGATGGTCTCTGATGCCCTGGTCCCTTCATGGGATGGTCTCTGATGCCCTGGTCCCTTCATGGGATGGTCTCTGATGCCCTGGTCCCTTCATGGGATGGTCTCTGATGCCCTGGTCCCTTCATGGGATGATCTCTGATGCCCTGGTCCTTTCATGGGATGATCTCTGATGCCCTGGTCCCTTCATGGGATGTTCTCTGATGCCCTGGTCCCTTCATGGGATGATCTTGCATACCTCTAATCATAGTGCTGTGATGCCCTGGTCCCTTCATGGGATGATCTTTGATGCACTGCTCCCTTCATGGGATGATCTCTGATACACTGGTCCCTTCATGGGATGATCTTGCATACCTCTAATCACAGTGCTGTGATGCCCTGGTCCCTTCATGGGATGATCTCTGATGCACTGGTCCCTTCATGGGATGATCTTGCATACCTCTAATCATAGTGCTCTGATGCCCTGGACCCTTCATGGGATGATCTTTGATGCACTGCTCCCTTCATGGGATGATCTCTGATGCACTGGTCCCTTCATGGGATGATCTTGCATACCTCTAATCACAGTGCTGTGATGCCCTGGTCCCTTCAATGGATGATGTCTTATGCACTGGTCCCTTCATGGGATGATCTTGCATACCTCTAATCAGTGCTGTGATGCCCTGGTCCCTTCATGGGATGATCTCTGATGCACTGGTCCCTTCATGGGATGATCTCTGATGCACTGGTCCCTTCATGGGATGATCTCTGATGCACTGGTCCCTTCATGGGATGATCTCTGATGCACTGGTCCGTTCATGGGATGATCTTGCATACCTCTAATCATAGTGCTGTGATGCACTGGTCCCTTCATGGGATGATCTCTGATGCACTGGTCCCTTCATGGGATGATCTTGCATACCTCTAATCATAGTGCTCTGATGCACTGGTCCCTTCATGGGATGATCTCTGATGCACTGGTCCCTTCATGGGATGATCTCTGATGCACTGGTCCCTTCATGGGATGATCTTGCATACCTCTAATCAGTGCTGTGATGCCGTGGTCCCTTCATGGGATGATCTCTGATGCACTGGTCCCTTCATGGGATGATCTCTGATGCACTGGTCCCTTCATGGGATGATCTCTGATGCACTGGTCCCTTCATGGGATGATCTCTGATGCACTGGTCCCTTCATGGGATGATCTCTGATGCCCTGGCCCCTTCATGGGATGATCTCTGATGCCCTGGCCCCTTCATGGGATGCTCTATGATGCCCTGGCCCCTTCATGGGATGATCTCTGATGCCCTGGCCCCTTCATGGGATGATCTCTGATGCCCTGGCCCCTTCATGGGATGATCTCTGATGCCCTGCTCCCTTCATGGGATGATCTCTGATGCCCTGGTCCCTTCATGGGATGATCTCTGATGCACTGGTCCCTTCATGGGATGATCTCTGATGCACTGGTCCCTTCATGGGATGATCTCTGATGCACTGGTCCCTTCATGGGATGATCTTGCATACCTCTAATCATAGTGCTGTGATGCACTGGTCCCTTCACGGGATGATCTCTGAAGCACTGGTCCCTTCACGGGATGATCTCTGAAGCACTGGTCCCTTCACGGGATGATCTCTGAAGCACTGGTCCCTTCACGGGATGATCTCTGAAGCACTGGTCCCTTCACGGGATGATCTCTGAAGCACTGGTCCCTTCACGGGATGATCTCTGAAGCACTGGTCCCTTCACGGGATGATCTCTGAAGCACTGGTCCCTTCACGGGATGATCTCTGATGCACTGGTCCCTTCACGGGATGATCTCTGATGCACTGGTCCCTTCACGGGATGATCTCTGATGCACTGGTCCCTTCACGGGATGATCTCTGATGCACTGGTCCCTTCACGGGATGATCTCTGATGCACTGGTCCCTTCATGGGATGATCTCTGATGCACTGGTCCCTTCATGGGATGATCTTGCATACCTCTAATCATAGTGCTGTGATGCCCTGGTCCCTTCATGGGATGATCTGATGCCCTGGTCCCTTCATGGGATGATCTGATGCCCTGGTCCCTTCATGGGATGATCTGATGCCCTGGTCCCTTCATGGGATGATCTCTGATGCCCTGGTCCCTTCATGGGATGATCTCTGATGCCCTGGTCCCTTCATGGGATGATCTCTGATGCCCTGGTCCCTTCATGGGATGATCTCTGATGCCCTGGTCCCTTCATGGGATGATCTCTGATGCCCTGGTCCCTTCATGGGATGATCTCTGATGCCCTGGTCCCTTCATGGGATGATCTCTGAAGCCCTGGTCCCTTCATGGGATGATCTCTGATGCCCTGGTCCCTTCATGGGATGATCTCTGATGCCCTGGTCCCTTCATGGGATGATCTGATGCCCTGGTCCCTTCATGGGATGATCTGATGCCCTGGTCCCTTCATGGGATGATCTGATGCCCTGGTCCCTTCACGGGATGATCTGATGCCCTGGTCCCTTCACGGGATGATCTCTGATGCCCTGGTCCCTTCACGGGATGATCTCTGATGCCCTGGTCCCTTCACGGGATGATCTCTGATGCCCTGGTCCCTTCACGGGATGATCTCTGATGCCCTGGTCCCTTCACGGGATGATCTCTGATGCCTTGGTCCCTTCACGGGATGATCTCTGATGCCCTGGTCCCTTCACGGGATGATCTTGCATACCTCTAATCATAGTGCTGTGATGCCCTGGTCCCTTCATGGGATGATCTCTGATGCCCTGGTCCCTTCATGGGATCATCTCTGATGCCCTGGTCCCTTCATGGGATCATCTCTGATGCCCTGGTCCCTTCATGGGATGATCTCTGATGCCCTGGTCCCTTCATGGGATGATCTCTGATGCCCTGGTCCCTTCATGGGATGATCTCTGATGCCCTGGTCCCTTCATGGGATGATCTCTGATGCCCTGGTCCCTTCATGGGATGATCTCTGATGCCCTGGTCCCTTCATGGGATGATCTCTGATGCCCTGGTCCCTTCACGGGATGATCTCTGATGCCCTGGTCCCTTCACGGGATGATCTCTGATGCCCTGGTCCCTTCATGGGATGATCTCTGATGCCCTGGTCCCTTCATGGGATGATCTCTGATGCACTGGTCCCTTCATGGGATGATCTCTGATGCACTGGTCCCTTCATGGGATGATCTCTGATTCACTGGTCCCTTCATGGGATGATCTTGCATACCTCTAATCATAGTGCTGTGATGCCCTGTTCCCTTCATGGGATGATCTGATGCCCTGGCCCCTTCATGGGATGATCTGATGCCCTGGCCCCTTCATGGGATGATCTGATGCCCTGGCCCCTTCATGGGATGATCTGATGCCCTGGCCCCTTCATGGGATGATCTCTGATGCCCTGGCCCCTTCATGGGATGATCTCTGATGCCCTGGTCCCTTCATGGGATGATCTCTGATGCACTGGTCCCTTCATGGGATGATCTTGCATACCTCTAATCATAGTGCTGTGATGCACTGGTCCCTTCACGGGATGATCTCTGATGCACTGGTCCCTTCACGGGATGATCTCTGATGCACTGGTCCCTTCACGGGATGATCTCTGATGCACTGGTCCCTTCTTGGGATGATCGCTGATGCACTGGTCCCTTCATGGAATGATCTCTGCACTGGTCCCTTCATGGGATGATCTTGCATACCTCTAATCATAGTGCTCTGATACCCTGGTCCCTTCATGGGATGATCTCTGATGCACTGGTCCCTTCATGGGATGGTCTCTAAAGCACTGGTCCCTTCACGGGATGATCTCTGATGCCCTGGTCCCTTCACGGGATGATCTCTGATGCCCTGGTCCCTTCACGGGATGATCTCTGATGCCCTGGTCCCTTCACGGGATGATCTCTGATGCCCTGGTCCCTTCACGGGATGATCTCTGATGCCCTGGTCCCTTCACGGGATGATCTCTGATGCCCTGGTCCCTTCACGGGATGATCTCTGATGCCCTGGTCCCTTCACGGGATGATCTCTGATGCCCTGGTCCCTTCACGGGATGATCTCTGATGCCCTGGTCCCTTCACGGGATGATCTCTGATGCCCTGGTCCCTTCACGGGATGATCGCTGATGCCCTGGTCCCTTCATGGGATGATCTTGCATACCTCTAATCATAGTGCTGTGATGCCCTGGTCCCTTCATGGGATGATCTCTGATGCCCTGGTCCCTTCATGGGATGATCTTTGATGCACTGCTCCCTTCATGGGATGATCTCTGATGCACTGGTCCCTTCATGGGATGATCTTGCATACCTCTAATCATAGTGCTCTGATGCACTGGTCCCTTCATGGGAGGATCTCTGATGCACTGGTCCCTTCATGGGATGATCTCTGATGCACTGGTCCCTTCATGGGATTATCTTGCATACCTCTAATCATAGTGCTGTGATGCACTGGTCCCTTCACGGGATGATGTCTGATGCACTGGTCCCTTCACGGGATGATGTCTGATGCACTGGTCCCTTCACGGGATGATGTCTGATGCACTGGTCCCTTCACGGGATGATGTCTGATGCACTGGTCCCTTCACGGGATGATGTCTGATGCACTGGTCCCTTCACGGGATGATGTCTGATGCACTGGTCCCTTCATGGGCTGATCTCTGCACTGGTCCCTTCATGGGCTGATCTTGCATACCTCTAATGTAAGTGCTGTGGTGTACTGGTCCCTTCATGGGATGATCTCTGATGCACTGGTCCCTTCATGGGAGTATCTTGCATACCTCTAATCATAGTGCTGTGATGCCCTGGTCCCTTGATGGGATGATCTGATGCCCTGGTCCCTTGATGGGATGATCTGATGCCCTGGTCCCTTGATGGGATGATCTCTGATGCCCTGGTCCCTTGATGGGATGATCTCTGATGCCCTGGTCCCTTGATGGGATGATCTCTGATGCCCTGGTCCCTTGATGGGATGATCTCTGATGCCCTGGTCCCTTGATGGGATGATCTCTGATGCCCTGGTCCCTTCATGGGATGATCTCTGATGCACTGGTCCCTTCATGGGATGATCTCTGATGCACTGGTCCCTTCATGGGATGATCTTGCATACCTCTAATCACAGTGCTGTGATGCCCTGGTCCCTTCATGGGATGATCTCTGATGCACTGGTCCCTTCATGGGATGATCTTGCATACCTCTAATCATAGTGCTGTGATGCCCTGGTCGCTTCATGGGATGATCTCTGATGCACTGGTCCCTTCATGGGATGATCTTGCATACCTCTAATCATAGTGCTGTGATGCCCTGGTCCCTTCATGGGATGATCTGATGCCCTGGTCCCTTCATGGGATGATCTGATGCCCTGGTCCCTTCATGGGATGATCTGATGCCCTGGTCCCTTCATGGGATGATCTGATGCCCTGGTCCCTTCATGGGATGATCTGATGCCCTGGTCCCTTCATGGGATGATCTGATGCCCTGGTCCCTTCATGGGATGATCTCTGATGCCCTGGTCCCTTCATGGGATGATCTCTGATGCCCTGGTCCCTTCATGGGATGATCTCTGATGCCCTGGTCCCTTCATGGGATGATCTCTGATGCCCTGGTCCCTTCATGGGATGGTCTATGATGCACTGGTCCCTTCATGGGATGATCTTGCATACCTCTAATGTAAGTGCTGTGGAGTACTGGTCCCTTCATGGGATTATCTCTGATGCCCTGGTCCCTTCATGGGATGGTCTCTGATGCCCTGGTCCCTTCATGGGATGATCTCTGATGCCCTGGTCCTTTCATGGGATGATCTCTGATGCCCTGGTCCCTTCATGGGATGTTCTCTGATGCCCTGGTCCCTTCATGGGATGATCTTGCATACCTCTAATCATAGTGCTGTGATGCCCTGGTCCCTTCATGGGATGATCTTTGATGCACTGCTCCCTTCATGGGATGATCTCTGATACACTGGTCCCTTCATGGGATGATCTTGCATACCTCTAATCACAGTGCTGTGATGCCCTGGTCCCTTCATGGGATGATCTCTGATGCACTGGTCCCTTCATGGGATGATCTTGCATACCTCTAATCATAGTGCTCTGATGCACTGGTCCCTTCATGGGATGATCTCTGATGCACTGGTCCCTTTAATGGGATGATGTCTGATGCACTGGTCCCTTCATGGGATGATCTTGCATACCTCTAATCATAGTGCTGTGATGCCCTGGTCCCTTCATGGGATGATCTCTGATGCACTGGTCCCTTCATGGGATGATCTCTGCACTGGTCCCTTCATGGGATGATCTCTGATGCACTGGTCCCTTCATGGGATGATCTTGCATACCTCTAATCATAGTGCTGTGATGCCCTGGTCCCTTCATGGGATGATCTCTGATGCCCTGGTCCCTTCATGGGATGATCTCTGATGCCCTGGTCCCTTCATGGGATGATCTCTGATGCCCTGGTCCCTTCATGGGATGATCTCTGATGCCCTGGTCCCTTCATGGGATGATCTCTGATGCCCTGGTCCCTTCATGGGATGATGTCTGATGCACTGGTCCCTTCATGGGATGATCTTGCATACCTCTAATCATAGTGCTGTGATGCACTGGTCCCTTCATGGCATGATCTTTGATGCACTGGTCCCTTCATGGGATGATCTTTGATGCACTGGTCCCTTCATGGGATGATCTTTGATGCACTGGTCCCTTCATGGGATGATCTTTGATGCACTGGTCCCTTCATGGGATGATCTCTGCACTGGTCCCTTCATGGGATGATCTTGCATACCTCTAATCATAGTGCTGTGATGCCCTGGTCCCTTCATGGGATAATCTCTGCACTGGTCCCTTCATGGGATGATCTTTGATGCACTGGTCCCTTCATGGGATGATCTTTGATGCACTGGTCCCTTCATGGGATGATCTTTGATGCACTGGTCCCTTCATGGGATGATCTTGCATACCTCTACTCATAGTGCTGTGACGCCCTGGTCCCTTCATGGGATGATCTTGCATACCTCTACTCATAGTGCTGTGATGCCCTGGTCCCTTCATGGGATGATCTCTGATGCCCTGGTCCCTTCATGGGATGATCTTTGATGCACTGCTCCCTTCATGGGATGATCTGATGCACTGGTCCCTTCATGGGATGATCTTGCATACCTCTAATCATAGTGCTGTGATGCCCTGGTCTGTTCATGGGATGTTCTCTGATGCACTGGTCCCTAAATGGGATGATGTCTGATCCACTGGTCCCTTCATGGGATGATCATGCATACCTCTAATCATAGTGCTGTGATGCCCTGGTCCCTTCATGGGATCATCCCTGATGCACTGGTCCCTTCATGGGATCATCCCTGATGCACTGGTCCCTTCATGGGATGATCTTGCATACCTCTAATCATAGTGCTGTGATGCCCTGGTCCCTTCATGGGATGATCTGATGCCCTGGTCCCTTCATGGGATGATCTGATGCCCTGGTCCCTTCATGGGATGATCTCTGATGCCCTGGTCCCTTCATGGGATGATCTCTGATGCCCTGGTCCCTTCATGGGATGATCTCTGATGCCCTGGTCCCTTCATGGGATGATCTCTGATGCACTGGTCCCTTCATGGAATGATCTTGCATACCTCTAATCATAGTGCTGTGATGCCCTGGTCCCTTCATGGGATGATCTCTGATGCCCTGGTCCCTTCATGGGATGATCTCTGATGCCCTGGTCCCTTCATGGGATGATCTCTGATGCACTGGTCCCTTCATGGAATGATCTCTGATGCACTGGTCCCTTCATGGGATGATCTCTGATGCACTGGTCCCTTCATGGGATGATCTCTGATGCACTGGTCCCTTCATGGGATGATCTTGCATACCTCTAATCATAGTGCTCTGATGCACTGGTCCCTTCATGGGATGATCTCTGATGCACTGGTCCCTTCATGGGATGATCTCTGATGCACTGGTCCCTTCATGGGATGATCTTTGATGCACTGGTCCCTTCATGGGATGATCTCTGCACTGGTCCCTTCATGGGATGATCTTGCATACCTCTAATCATAGTGCTGTGATGCCCTCGTCCCTTCATGGGATGATCTGATGCCCTGGCCCCTTCATGGGATGATATGATGCCCTGGTCCCTTCATGGGATGATCTCTGATGCCCTGGTCCCTTCATGGGGATGATCTCTGATGCACTGGTCCCTTCATGGGATGATCTCTGATGCCCTGCTCCCTTCATGGGATGATCTCTGATGCCCTGCTCCCTTCATGGGATGATCTCTGATGCCCTGCTCCCTTCATGGGATGATCTCTGATGCCCTGCTCCCTTCATGGGATGATCTCTGATGCCCTGGTCCCTTCATGGGATGATCTCTGATGCCCTGGTCCCTTCATGGGATGATCTCTGATGCCCTGGTCCCTTCATGGGATGATCTTGCATACCTCTACTCATAGTGCTGTGATGCCCTGGTCCCTTCATGGGATGATCTTGCATACCTCTACTCATAGTGCTGTGATGCCCTGGTCCCTTCATGGCATGATCTCTGATGCCCTGGTCCCTTCATGGGAGGATCTCTGATGCACTGGTCCCTTCATGGGAGGATCTCTGATGCACTGGTCCCTTCATGGGAGGATCTCTGATGCACTGGTCCCTTCATGGGATGATCTCTGATGCACTGGTCCCTTCATGGGATGATCTTGCATACCTCTAATCATAGTGCTGTGATGCACTGGTCCCTTCACGGGATGATCTCTGATGCACTGGTCCCTTCACGGGATGATCTCTGATGCCCTGGTCCCTTCATGGGATGATCTCTGATGCCCTGGTCCCTTCACGGGATGATCTCTGATGCCCTGGTCCCTTCACGGGATGATCTCTGATGCCCTGGTCCCTTCATGGGATGATCTCTGATGCCCTGGTCCCTTCATGGGATGATCTCTGATGCCCTGGTCCCTTCATGGGATGATCTCTGATGCCCTGGTCCCTTCATGGGATGATCTCTGATGCCCTGGTCCCTTCATGGGATGATCTCTGATGCCCTGGTCCCTTCATGGGATGATCTTGCATACCTCTACTCGTAGTGCTGTGATGCCCTGGTCCCTTCATGGGATGATCTCTGATGCCCTGGTCCCTTCATGGGATGATCTCTGATGCACTGGTCCCTTCATGGGATGATCTCTGATGCACTGGTCCCTTCATGGGATGATGTCTGATGCACTGGTCTCTTCATGGGATGATCTTGCATACCTCTAATCATAGTGCAGTGATGCACTGGTCCCTTCATGGGATGATCTTGCATACCTCTAATCACAGTGCTGTGATGCCCTGGTCCCTTCATGGGATGATCTCTGATGCACTGGTCCCTTCATGGGATGATCTTGCATACCTCTAATCATAGTGCTGTGATGCCCTGGTCGCTTCATGGGATGATCTCTGATGCACTGGTCCCTTCATGGGATGATCTTGCATACCTCTAATCATAGTGCTGTGATGCCCTGGTCCCTTCATGGGATGATCTGATGCCCTGGTCCCTTCATGGGATGATCTGATGCCCTGGTCCCTTCATGGGATGATCTGATGCCCTGGTCCCTTCATGGGATAATCTGATGCCCTGGTCCCTTCATGGGATGATCTGATGCCCTGGTCCCTTCATGGGATGATCTCTGATGCCCTGGTCCCATCATGGGATGATCTCTGATGCCCTGGTCCCATCATGGGAGGATCTCTGATGCACTGGTCCCTTCATGGGATGATCTCTGATGCCCTGGTCCCTTCATGGGATGATCTTGCATACCTCTACTCATAGTGCTGTGATGCCCTGGTCCCTTCATGGGATGATCTCTGATGCCCTGGTCCCTTCATGGGATGATCTCTGATGCCCTGGTCCCTTCATGGGATGATCTCTGATGCCCTGGTCCCTTCATGGGATGATCTCTGATGCCCTGGTCCCTTCATGGGATGATCTCTGATGCCCTGGTCCCTTCATGGGATGGTCTATGATGCACTGGTCCCTTCATGGGATGATCTTGCATACCTCTAATGTAAGTGCTGTGGAGTACTGGTCCCTTCATGGGATTATCTCTGATGCACTGGTCCCTTCATGGGATGATCTCTGATGCCCTGGTCCCTTCATGGGATGGTCTCTGATGCCCTGGTCCCTTCATGGGATGGTCTCTGATGCCCTGGTCCCTTCATGGGATGGTCTCTGATGCCCTGGTCCCTTCATGGGATGGTCTCTGATGCCCTGGTCCCTTCATGGGATGGTCTCTGATGCCCTGGTCCCTTCATGGGATGGTCTCTGATGCCCTGGTCCCTTCATGGGATGGTCTCTGATGCCCTGGTCCCTTCATGGGATGGTCTCTGATGCCCTGGTCCTTTCATGGGATGATCTCTGATGCCCTGGTCCCTTCATGGGATGTTCTCTGATGCCCTGGTCCCTTCATGGGATGATCTTGCATACCTCTAATCATAGTGCTGTGATGCCCTGGTCCCTTCATGGGATGATCTTTGATGCACTGCTCCCTTCATGGGATGATCTCTGATACACTGGTCCCTTCATGGGATGATCTTGCATACCTCTAATCACAGTGCTGTAATGCCCTGGTCCCTTCATGGGATGATCTCTGATGCACTGGTCCCTTCATGGGATGATCTTGCATACCTCTAATCATAGTGCTCTGATGCACTGGTCCCTTCATGGGATGATCTCTGATGCACTGGTCCCTTTAATGGGATGATGTCTGATGCACTGGTCCCTTCATGGGATGATCTTGCATACCTCTAATCATAGTGCTGTGATGCCCTGGTCCCTTCATGGGATGATCTCTGATGCACTGGTCCCTTCATGGGATGATCTCTGCACTGGTCCCTTCATGGGATGATCTCTGATGCACTGGTCCCTTCATGGGATGATCTTGCATACCTCTAATCATAGTGCTGTGATGCCCTGGTCCCTTCATGGGATGATCTCTGATGCCCTGGTCCCTTCATGGGATGATCTCTGATGCCCTGGTCCCTTCATGGGATGATCTCTGATGCCCTGGTCCCTTCATGGGATGATCTCTGATGCACTGGTCCCTTCATGGGATGATGTCTGATGCACTGGTCCCTTCATGGGATGATCTTGCATACCTCTAATCATAGTGCTGTGATGCACTGGTCCCTTCATGGCATGATCTTTGATGCACTGGTCCCTTCATGGGATGATCTTTGATGCACTGGTCCCTTCATGGGATGATCTTTGATGCACTGGTCCCTTCATGGGATGATCTCTGCACTGGTCCCTTCATGGGATGATCTTGCATACCTCTAATCATAGTGCTGTGATGCCCTGGTCCCTTCATGGGATAATCTCTGCACTGGTCCCTTCATGGGATGATCTTTGATGCACTGGTCCCTTCATGGGATGATCTTTGATGCACTGGTCCCTTCATGGGATGATCTTTGATGCACTGGTCCCTTCATGGGATGATCTCTGCACTGGTCCCTTCATGGGATGATCTTGCATACCTCTACTCATAGTGCTGTGATGCCCTGGTCCCTTCATGGGATGATCTTGCATACCTCTACTCATAGTGCTGTGATGCCCTGGTCCCTTCATGGGATGATCTCTGATGCCCTGGTCCCTTCATGGGATGATCTTTGATGCACTGCTCCCTTCATGGGATGATCTGATGCACTGGTCCCTTCATGGGATGATCTTGCATACCTCTAATCATAGTGCTGTGATGCCCTGGTCTGTTCATGGGATGTTCTCTGATGCACTGGTCCCTAAATGGGATGATGTCTGATCCACTGGTCCCTTCATGGGATGATCATGCATACCTCTAATCATAGTGCTGTGATGCCCTGGTCCCTTCATGGGATGATCTGATGCCCTGGTCCCTTCATGGGATGATCTCTGATGCCCTGGCCCCTTCATGGGATGATCTCTGATGCCCTGGCCCCTTCATGGGATGATCTCTGATGCCCTGGTCCCTTCATGGGATGATCTCTGATGCCCTGGTCCCTTCATGGGATGATCTCTGATGCACTGGTCCCTTCATGGAATGATCTTGCATACCTCTAATCATAGTGCTGTGATGCCCTGGTCCCTTCATGGGATGATCTCTGATGCCCTGGTCCCTTCATGGGATGATCTCTGATGCCCTGGTCCCTTCATGGGATGATCTCTGATGCACTGGTCCCTTCATGGAATGATCTCTGATGCACTGGTCCCTTCATGGGATGATCTCTGATGCACTGGTCCCTTCATGGGATGATCTCTGATGCACTGGTCCCTTCATGGGATGATCTTGCATACCTCTAATCATAGTGCTCTGATGCACTGGTCCCTTCATGGGATGATCTCTGATGCACTGGTCCCTTCATGGGATGATCTCTGATGCACTGGTCCCTTCATGGGATGATCTTTGATGCACTGGTCCCTTCATGGGATGATCTCTGCACTGGTCCCTTCATGGGATGATCTTGCATACCTCTAATCATAGTGCTGTGATGCCCTGGCCCCTTCATGGGATGATCTGATGCCCTGGCCCCTTCATGGGATGATATGATGCCCTGGTCCCTTCATGGGATGATCTCTGATGCACTGGTCCCTTCATGGGATGATCTCTGATGCACTGGTCCCTTCATGGGATGATCTCTGATGCCCTGCTCCCTTCATGGGATGATCTCTGATGCCCTGCTCCCTTCATGGGATGATCTCTGATGCCCTGGTCCCTTCATGGGATGATCTCTGATGCCCTGGTCCCTTCATGGGATGATCTCTGATGCCCTGGTCCCTTCATGGGATGATCTCTGATGCCCTGGTCCCTTCATGGGATGATCTTGCATACCTCTACTCATAGTGCTGTGATGCCCTGGTCCCTTCATGGGATGATCTTGCATACCTCTACTCATAGTGCTGTGATGCCCTGGTCCCTTCATGGCATGATCTCTGATGCCCTGGTCCCTTCATGGGAGGATCTCTGATGCACTGGTCCCTTCATGGGAGGATCTCTGATGCACTGGTCCCTTCATGGGAGGATCTCTGATGCACTGGTCCCTTCATGGGATGATCTCTGATGCACTGGTCCCTTCATGGGATGATCTTGCATACCTCTAATCATAGTGCTGTGATGCCCTGGTCCCTTCACGGGATGATCTCTGATGCACTGGTCCCTTCACGGGATGATCTCTGATGCCCTGGTCCCTTCATGGGATGATCTCTGATGCCCTGGTCCCTTCACGGGATGATCTCTGATGCCCTGGTCCCTTCATGGGATGATCTCTGATGCCCTGGTCCCTTCATGGGATGATCTCTGATGCCCTGGTCCCTTCATGGGATGATCTCTGATGCCCTGGTCCCTTCATGGGATGATCTCTGATGCCCTGGTCCCTTCATGGGATGATCTCTGATGCCCTGGTCCCTTCATGGGATGATCTTGCATACCTCTACTCGTAGTGCTGTGATGCCCTGGTCCCTTCATGGGATGATCTCTGATGCCCTGGTCCCTTCATGGGATGATCTCTGATGCCCTGGTCCCTTCATGGGATGATCTCTGATGCACTGGTCCCTTCATGGGATGATCTCTGATGCACTGGTCCCTTCATGGGATGATCTCTGATGCACTGGTCCCTTCATGGGATGATGTCTGATGCACTGGTCTCTTCATGGGATGATCTTGCATACCTCTAATCATAGTGCAGTGATGCACTGGTCCCTTCATGGGATGATCTCTGATGCACTGGTCCCTTCATGGGATGATCTTGCATACCTCTAATCATAGTGCTGTGATGCCCTGGTCCCTTCATGGGATGTTCTCTGATGCACTGGTCCCTTCATGGGATGATCTCTGATGCCCTGGTCCCTTCATGGGATGATCTCTGATGCACTGGTCCCTTCATGGGATGATCTCTGATGCACTGGTCCCTTCATGGGATGATCTCTGATGCACTGGTCCCTTCATGGGATGATCTCTGATGCACTGGTCCCTTCATGGGATGATCTCTGATGCACTGGTCCCTTCATGGGATGATCTCTGATGCACTGGTCCCTTCATGGGATGATCTCTGATGCACTGGTCCCTTCATGGGATGATCTCTGATTCACTGGTCCCTTCATGGGATGATCTTGCATACCTCTAATCATAGTGCTGTGATGCACTGGTCCCTTCATGGGGTGATCTCTGCACTGGTCCCTTCATGGGATGATCTTGCATACCTCTAATCATAGTGCTCTGATGCCCTGGTCCCTTCATGGGATGATCTCTGATGCACTGGTCCCTTCATGGGATGGTCTCTAAAGCACTGGTCCCTTCATGGGATGATCTTGCATACCTCTAATCATAGTGCTTTGATGCACTGGTCCCTTCTTGGGATGATCTCTGATGCCCTGGTCCCTTCATGGGATGATCTCTGATGCCCTGGTCCCTTCATGGGATGGTCTCTGATGCCCTGGTCCCTTCACGGGATGGTCTCTGATGCCCTGGTCCCTTCACGGGATGGTCTCTGATGCCCTGGTCCCTTCACGGGATGATCTCTGATGCCCTGGTCCCTTCACGGGATGATCTCTGATGCCCTGGTCCCTTCACGGGATGATCTCTGATGCCCTGGTCCCTTCACGGGATGATCTCTGATGCCCTGGTCCCTTCACGGGATGATCTCTGATGCCCTGGTCCCTTCACGGGATGATCTCTGATGCCCTGGTCCCTTCACGGGATGATCTCTGATGCCCTGGTCCCTTCACGGGATGATCTCTGATGCCCTGGTCCCTTCACGGGATGATCTCTGATGCCCTGGTCCCTTCACGGGATGATCTCTGATGCCCTGGTCCCTTCACGGGATGATCTCTGATGCCCTGGTCCCTTCACGGGATGATCTCTGATGCCCTGGTCCCTTCACGGGATGATCTCTGATGCCCTGGTCCCTTCACGGGATGATCTCTGATGCCCTGGTCCCTTCACGGGATGATCTCTGATGCCCTGGTCCCTTCACGGGATGATCTCTGATGCCCTGGTCCCTTCACGGGATGATCTCTGATGCCCTGGTCCCTTCACGGGATGATCTTGCATACCTCTAATCATAGTGCTGTGATGCCCTGGTCCCTTCATGGGATGATCTCTGATGCCCTGGTCCCTTCATGGGATGATCTCTGATGCCCTGGTCCCTTCATGGGATGATCTCTGATGCCCTGGTCCCTTCATGGGATGATCTCTGATGCCCTGGTCCCTTCATGGGATGATCTCTGATGCCCTGGTCCCTTCATGGGATGAT
The DNA here is from genome assembly GCF_964204655.1 of Triturus cristatus. Lineage (NCBI taxonomy): Eukaryota > Metazoa > Chordata > Amphibia > Caudata > Salamandridae > Triturus > Triturus cristatus. The sequence continues at coordinate 1,008,794,140 of NC_140592.1, forward strand.
CTCTGATGCACTGGTCCCTTCATGGGATGATCTCTGATGCACTGGTCCCTTCATGGGATGATCTCTGATGCACTGGTCCCTTCATGGGATGATCTCTGATGCACTGGTCCCTTCATGGGATGATCTCTGATGCACTGGTCCCTTCATGGGATGATCTCTGATGCACTGGTCCCTTCATGGGATGATCTCTGATTCACTGGTCCCTTCATGGGATGATCTTGCATACCTCTAATCATAGTGCTGTGATGCCCTGGTCCCTTCATGGGATGATCTGATGCCCTGGCCCCTTCATGGGATGATCTGATGCCCTGGCCCCTTCATGGGATGATCTGATGCCCTGGCCCCTTCATGGGATGATCTGATGCCCTGGCCCCTTCATGGGATGATCTGATGCCCTGGCCCCTTCATGGGATGATCTGATGCCCTGGCCCCTTCATGGGATGATCTCTGATGCCCTGGTCCCTTCATGGGATGATCTCTGATGCCCTGGTCCCTTCATGGGATGATCTCTGATGCACTGGTCCCTTCATGGGATGATCTTGCATACCTCTAATCATAGTGCTGTGATGCACTGGTCCCTTCACGGGATGATCTCTGATGCACTGGTCCCTTCACGGGATGATCTCTGATGCACTGGTCCCTTCACGGGATGATCTCTGATGCACTGGTCCCTTCTTGGGATGATCGCTGATGCACTGGTCCCTTCATGGAATGATCTCTGCACTGGTCCCTTCACGGGATGATCGCTGATGCCCTGGTCCCTTCATGGGATGATCGCTGATGCCCTGGTCCCTTCATGGGATGATCTTGCATACCTCTAATCATAGTGCTGTGATGCCCTGGTCCCTTCATGGGATGATCTCTGATGCCCTGGTCCCTTCATGGGATGATCTTTGATGCACTGCTCCCTTCATGGGATCTCTGATGCACTGGTCCCTTCATGGGATGATCTTGCATACCTCTAATCATAGTGCTCTGATGCACTGGTCCCTTCATGGGAGGATCTCTGATGCACTGGTCCCTTCACGGGATGGTCTCTGATGCCCTGGTCCCTTCACGGGATGATCTCTGATGCCCTGGTCCCTTCACGGGATGATCTCTGATGCCCTGGTCCCTTCACGGGATGATCTCTGATGCCCTGGTCCCTTCACGGGATGATCTCTGATGCCCTGGTCCCTTCACGGGATGATCTCTGATGCCCTGGTCCCTTCACGGGATGATCTCTGATGCCCTGGTCCCTTCACGGGATGATCTCTGATGCCCTGGTCCCTTCACGGGATGATCTCTGATGCCCTGGTCCCTTCACGGGATGATCTCTGATGCCCTGGTCCCTTCACGGGATGATCTCTGATGCCCTGGTCCCTTCACGGGATGATCTCTGATGCCCTGGTCCCTTCACGGGATGATCTCTGATGCCCTGGTCCCTTCACGGGATGATCTCTGATGCCCTGGTCCCTTCACGGGATGATCTCTGATGCCCTGGTCCCTTCACGGGATGATCTCTGATGCCCTGGTCCCTTCACGGGATGATCTCTGATGCCCTGGTCCCTTCACGGGATGATCTTGCATACCTCTAATCATAGTGCTGTGATGCCCTGGTCCCTTCATGGGATGATCTCTGATGCCCTGGTCCCTTCATGGGATGATCTCTGATGCCCTGGTCCCTTCATGGGATGATCTCTGATGCCCTGGTCCCTTCATGGGATGATCTCTGATGCCCTGGTCCCTTCACGGGATGATCTCTGATGCCCTGGTCCCTTCACGGGATGATCTCTGATGCCCTGGTCCCTTCACGGGATGATCTCTGATGCCCTGGTCCCTTCACGGGATGATCTCTGATGCACTGGTCCCTTCACGGGATGATCTCTGATGCACTGGTCCCTTCATGGGATGATCTCTGATGCACTGGTCCCTTCATGGGATGATCTCTGATTCACTGGTCCCTTCATGGGATGATCTTGCATACCTCTAATCATAGTGCTGTGATGCCCTGGTCCCTTCATGGGATGATCTGATGCCCTGGCCCCTTCATGGGATGATCTGATGCCCTGGCCCCTTCATGGGATGATCTGATGCCCTGGCCCCTTCATGGGATGATCTGATGCCCTGGCCCCTTCATGGGATGATCTGATGCCCTGGCCCCTTCATGGGATGATCTGATGCCCTGGCCCCTTCATGGGATGATCTGATGCCCTGGCCCCTTCATGGGATGATCTGATGCCCTGGCCCCTTCATGGGATGATCTCTGATGCCTTGGCCCCTTCATGGGATGATCTCTGATGCCCTGGTCCCTTCATGGGATGATCTCTGATGCACTGGTCCCTTCATGGGATGATCTTGCATACCTCTAATCATAGTGCTGTGATGCACTGGTCCCTTCACGGGATGATCTCTGATGCACTGGTCCCTTCACGGGATGATCTCTGATGCACTGGTCCCTTCACGGGATGATCTCTGATGCACTGGTCCCTTCTTGGGATGATCGCTGATGCACTGGTCCCTTCATGGAATGATCTCTGCACTGGTCCCTTCACGGGATGATCTCTGATGCCCTGGTCCCTTCATGGGATGATCGTTGATGCCCTGGTCCCTTCATGGGATGATCTTGCATACCTCTAATCATAGTGCTGTGATGCCCTGGTCCCTTCATGGGATGATCTCTGATGCCCTGGTCCCTTCATGGGATGATCTTTGATGCACTGCTCCCTTCATGGGATCTCTGATGCACTGGTCCCTTCATGGGATGATCTTGCATACCTCTAATCATAGTGCTCTGATGCACTGGTCCCTTCATGGGAGGATCTCTGATGCACTGGTCCCTTCATGGGATGATCTCTGATGCACTGGTCCCTTCATGGGATTATCTTGCATACCTCTAATCATAGTGCTGTGATGCACTGGTCCCTTCACGGGATGATGTCTGATGCACTGGTCCCTTCACGGGATGATGTCTGATGCACTGGTCCCTTCACGGGATGATGTCTGATGCACTGGTCCCTTCACGGGATGATGTCTGATGCACTGGTCCCTTCACGGGATGATGTCTGATGCACTGGTCCCTTCACGGGATGATGTCTGATGCACTGGTCCCTTCACGGGATGATGTCTGATGCACTGGTCCCTTCATGGGATGATCTCTGCACTGGTCCCTTCATGGGATGATCTTGCATACCTCTAATCATAGTGCTGTGATGCCCTGGTCCCTTCATGGGCTGATCTCTGATGCCCTGGTCCCTTCATGGGCTGATCTTGCATACCTCTAATGTAAGTGCTGTGGTGTACTGGTCCCTTCATGGGATGATCTCTGATGCACTGGTCCCTTCATGGGAGTATCTTGCATACCTCTAATCATAGTGCTGTGATGCCCTGGTCCCTTGATGGGATGATCTGATGCCCTGGTCCCTTGATGGGATGATCTCTGATGCCCTGGTCCCTTGATGGGATGATCTCTGATGCCCTGCTCCCTTGATGGGATGATCTCTGATGCCCTGGTCCCTTGATGGGATGATCTCTGATGCCCTGGTCCCTTGATGGGATGATCTCTGATGCCCTGGTCCCTTGATGGGATGATCTCTGATGCCCTGGTCCCTTCATGGGATGATCTCTGATGCCCTGGTCCCTTCATGGGATGATCTCTGATGCCCTGGTCCCTTCATGGGATGATCTCTGATGCACTGGTCCCTTCATGGGATGATCTCTGATGCACTGGTCCCTTCATGGGATGATCTTGCATACCTCTAATCACAGTGCTGTGATGCCCTGGTCCCTTCATGGGATGATCTCTGATGCACTGGTCCCTTCATGGGATGATCTTGCATACCTCTAATCATAGTGCTGTGATGCCCTGGTCGCTTCATGGGATGATCTCTGATGCACTGGTCCCTTCATGGGATGATCTTGCATACCTCTAATCATAGTGCTGTGATGCCCTGGTCCCTTCATGGGATGATCTGATGCCCTGGTCCCTTCATGGGATGATCTGATGCCCTGGTCCCTTCATGGGATGATCTGATGCCCTGGTCCCTTCATGGGATGATCTCTGATGCCCTGGTCCCTTCATGGGATGATCTCTGATGCCCTGGTCCCTTCATGGGATGATCTCTGATGCCCTGGTCCCTTCATGGGATGATCTCTGATGCCCTGGTCCCTTCATGGGATGGTCTCTGATGCCCTGGTCCCTTCATGGGATGGTCTTGCATACCTCTAATGTAAGTGCTGTGGAGTACTGGTCCCTTCATGGGATGATCTCTGATGCCCTGGTCCCTTCATGGGATGGTCTCTGATGCCCTGGTCCCTTCATGGGATGGTCTCTGATGCCCTGGTCCCTTCATGGGATGGTCTCTGATGCCCTGGTCCCTTCATGGGATGGTCTCTGATGCCCTGGTCCCTTCACGGGATGATCTTGCATACCTCTAATCATAGTGCTGTGATGCCCTGGTCCCTTCATGGGATGGTCTCTGATGCCCTGGTCCCTTCATGGGATGGTCTCTGATGCCCTGGTCCCTTCATGGGATGGTCTCTGATGCCCTGGTCCCTTCATGGGATGGTCTCTGATGCCCTGGTCCCTTCATGGGATGATCTCTGATGCCCTGGTCCCTTCATGGGATGATCTCTGATGCCCTGGTCCCTTCATGGGATGTTCTCTGATGCCCTGGTCCCTTCATGGGATGATCTTGCATACCTCTAATCATAGTGCTGTGATGCCCTGGTCCCTTCATGGGATGATCTTTGATGCACTGCTCCCTTCATGGGATGATCTCTGATACACTGGTCGCTTCATGGGATGATCTTGCATACCTCTAATCACAGTGCTGTGATGCCCTGGTCCCTTCATGGGATGATCTCTGATGCACTGGTCCCTTCATGGGATGATCTTGCATACCTCTAATCATAGTGCTCTGATGCCCTGGACCCTTCATGGGATGATCTTTGATGCACTGCTCCCTTCATGGGATGATCTCTGATGCACTGGTCCCTTCATGGGATGATCTTGCATACCTCTAATCACAGTGCTGTGATGCCCTGGTCCCTTCAATGGATGATGTCTTATGCACTGGTCCCTTCATGGGATGATCTTGCATACCTCTAATCAGTGCTGTGATGCCCTGGTCCCTTCATGGGATGATCTCTGATGCACTGGTCCCTTCATGGGATGATCTCTGATGCACTGGTCCCTTCATGGGATGATCTCTGATGCACTGGTCCCTTCATGGGATGATCTCTGATGCACTGGTCCGTTCATGGGATGATCTTGCATACCTCTAATCATAGTGCTGTGATGCACTGGTCCCTTCATGGGATGATCTCTGATGCACTGGTCCCTTCATGGGATGATCTTGCATACCTCTAATCATAGTGCTCTGATGCACTGGTCCCTTCATGGGATGATCTCTGATGCACTGGTCCCTTCATGGGATGATCTCTGATGCACTGGTCCCTTCATGGGATGATCTCTGATGCCCTGGCCCCTTCATGGGATGATCTCTGATGCCCTGGCCCCTTCATGGGATGATCTATGATGCCCTGGCCCCTTCATGGGATGATCTCTGATGCCCTGGCCCCTTCATGGGATGATCTCTGATGCCCTGGTCCCTTCATGGGATGATCTCTGATGCCCTGCTCCCTTCATGGGATGATCTCTGATGCCCTGGTCCCTTCATGGGATGATCTCTGATGCCCTGGTCCCTTCATGGGATGATCTCTGATGCACTGGTCCCTTCATGGGATGATCTCTGATGCACTGGTCCCTTCATGGGATGATCTTGCATACCTCTAATCATAGTGCTGTGATGCACTGGTCCCTTCACGGGATGATCTCTGAAGCACTGGTCCCTTCACGGGATGATCTCTGAAGCACTGGTCCCTTCACGGGATGATCTCTGAAGCACTGGTCCCTTCACGGGATGATCTCTGAAGCACTGGTCCCTTCACGGGATGATCTCTGAAGCACTGGTCCCTTCACGGGATGATCTCTGAAGCACTGGTCCCTTCACGGGATGATCTCTGAAGCACTGGTCCCTTCACGGGATGATCTCTGAAGCACTGGTCCCTTCACGGGATGATCTCTGAAGCACTGGTCCCTTCACGGGATGATCTCTGATGCACTGGTCCCTTCACGGGATGATCTCTGATGCACTGGTCCCTTCACGGGATGATCTCTGATGCACTGGTCCCTTCTTGGGATGATCGCTGATGCACTGGTCCCTTCATGGAATGATCTCTGCACTGGTCCCTTCATGGGATGATCTTGCATACCTCTAATCATAGTGCTCTGATACCCTGGTCCCTTCATGGGATGATCTCTGATGCACTGGTCCCTTCATGGGATGGTCTCTAAAGCACTGGTCCCTTCACGGGATGGTCTCTGATGCCCTGGTCCCTTCACGGGATGATCTCTGATGCCCTGGTCCCTTCACGGGATGATCTCTGATGCCCTGGTCCCTTCACGGGATGATCTCTGATGCCCTGGTCCCTTCACGGGATGATCTCTGATGCCCTGGTCCCTTCACGGGATGATCTCTGATGCCCTGGTCCCTTCACGGGATGATCTCTGATGCCCTGGTCCCTTCACGGGATGATCTCTGATGCCCTGGTCCCTTCACGGGATGATCTCTGATGCCCTGGTCCCTTCACGGGATGATCTCTGATGCCCTGGTCCCTTCACGGGATGATCTCTGATGCCCTGGTCCCTTCATGGGATGATCGCTGATGCCCTGGTCCCTTCACGGGATGATCTTGCATACCTCTAATCATAGTGCTGTGATGCCCTGGTCCCTTCATGGGATGATCTCTGATGCCCTGGTCCCTTCATGGGATGATCTTTGATGCACTGCTCCCTTCATGGGATGATCTCTGATGCACTGGTCCCTTCATGGGATGATCTTGCATACCTCTAATCATAGTGCTCTGATGCACTGGTCCCTTCATGGGAGGATCTCTGATGCACTGGTCCCTTCATGGGATGATCTCTGATGCACTGGTCCCTTCATGGGATTATCTTGCATACCTCTAATCATAGTGCTGTGATGCACTGGTCCCTTCACGGGATGATGTCTGATGCACTGGTCCCTTCACGGGATGATGTCTGATGCACTGGTCCCTTCACGGGATGATGTCTGATGCACTGGTCCCTTCACGGGATGATGTCTGATGCACTGGTCCCTTCACGGGATGATGTCTGATGCACTGGTCCCTTCACGGGATGATGTCTGATGCACTGGTCCCTTCACGGGATGATGTCTGATGCACTGGTCCCTTCACGGGATGATGTCTGATGCACTGGTCCCTTCACGGGATGATCTCTGCACTGGTCCCTTCATGGGATGATATTGCATACCTCTAATCATAGTGCTGTGATGCCCTGGTCCCTTCATGGGCTGATCTCTGATGCCCTGGTCCCTTCATGGGCTGATCTTGCATACCTCTAATGTAAGTGCTGTGGTGTACTGGTCCCTTCATGGGATGATCTCTGATGCACTGGTCCCTTCATGGGAGTATCTTGCATACCTCTAATCATAGTGCTGTGATGCCCTGGTCCCTTGATGGGATGATCTGATGCCCTGGTCCCTTGATGGGATGATCTCTGATGCCCTGGTCCCTTGATGGGATGATCTCTGATGCCCTGGTCCCTTGATGGGATGATCTCTGATGCCCTGGTCCCTTGATGGGATGATCTCTGATGCCCTGGTCCCTTGATGGGATGATCTCTGATGCCCTGGTCCCTTGATGGGATGATCTCTGATGCCCTGGTCCCTTGATGGGATGATCTCTGATGCCCTGGTCCCTTGATGGGATGATCTCTGATGCCCTGGTCCCTTCATGGGATGATCTCTGATGCACTGGTCCCTTCATGGGATGATCTCTGATGCACTGGTCCCTTCATGGGATGATCTTGCATACCTCTAATCACAGTGCTGTGATGCCCTGGTCCCTTCATGGGATGATCTCTGATGCACTGGTCCCTTCATGGGATGATCTTGCATACCTCTAATCATAGTGCTGTGATGCCCTGGTCGCTTCATGGGATGATCTCTGATGCACTGGTCCCTTCATGGGATGATCTTGCATACCTCTAATCATAGTGCTGTGATGCCCTGGTCCCTTCATGGGATGATCTGATGCCCTGGTCCCTTCATGGGATGATCTGATGCCCTGGTCCCTTCATGGGATGATCTGATGCCCTGGTCCCTTCATGGGATGATCTGATGCCCTGGTCCCTTCATGGGATGATCTCTGATGCCCTGGTCCCTTCATGGGATGATCTCTGATGCCCTGGTCCCTTCATGGGATGATCTCTGATGCCCTGGTCCCTTCATGGGATGATCTCTGATGCCCTGGTCCCTTCATGGGATGATCTCTGATGCCCTGGTCCCTTCATGGGATGATCTCTGATGCCCTGGTCCCTTCATGGGATGGTCTATGATGCACTGGTCCCTTCATGGGATGATCTTGCATACCTCTAATGTAAGTGCTGTGGAGTACTGGTCCCTTCATGGGATTATCTCTGATGCACTGGTCCCTTCATGGGATGATCTCTGATGCCCTGGTCCCTTCATGGGATGATCTCTGATGCCCTGGTCCCTTCATGGGATGATCTCTGATGCCCTGGTCCCTTCATGGGATGGTCTCTGATGCCCTGGTCCCTTCATGGGATGGTCTCTGATGCCCTGGTCCCTTCATGGGATGGTCTCTGATGCCCTGGTCCCTTCATGGGATGGTCTCTGATGCCCTGGTCTCTTCATGGGATGGTCTCTGATGCCCTGGTCCCTTCATGGGATGGTCTCTGATGCCCTGGTCCCTTCATGGGATGGTCTCTGATGCCCTGGTCCCTTCATGGGATGATCTCTGATGCCCTGGTCCTTTCATGGGATGATCTCTGATGCCCTGGTCCCTTCATGGGATGTTCTCTGATGCCCTGGTCCCTTCATGGGATGATCTTGCATACCTCTAATCATAGTGCTGTGATGCCCTGGTCCCTTCATGGGATGATCTTTGATGCACTGCTCCCTTCATGGGATGATCTCTGATACACTGGTCCCTTCATGGGATGATCTTGCATACCTCTAATCACAGTGCTGTGATGCCCTGGTCCCTTCATGGGATGATCTCTGATGCACTGGTCCCTTCATGGGATGATCTTGCATACCTCTAATCATAGTGCTCTGATGCCCTGGACCCTTCATGGGATGATCTTTGATGCACTGCTCCCTTCATGGGATGATCTCTGATGCACTGGTCCCTTCATGGGATGATCTTGCATACCTCTAATCACAGTGCTGTGATGCCCTGGTCCCTTCAATGGATGATGTCTTATGCACTGGTCCCTTCATGGGATGATCTTGCATACCTCTAATCAGTGCTGTGATGCCCTGGTCCCTTCATGGGATGATCTCTGATGCACTGGTCCCTTCATGGGATGATCTCTGATGCACTGGTCCCTTCATGGGATGATCTCTGATGCACTGGTCCCTTCATGGGATGATCTCTGATGCACTGGTCCGTTCATGGGATGATCTTGCATACCTCTAATCATAGTGCTGTGATGCACTGGTCCCTTCATGGGATGATCTCTGATGCACTGGTCCCTTCATGGGATGATCTTGCATACCTCTAATCATAGTGCTCTGATGCACTGGTCCCTTCATGGGATGATCTCTGATGCACTGGTCCCTTCATGGGATGATCTCTGATGCACTGGTCCCTTCATGGGATGATCTTGCATACCTCTAATCACAGTGCTGTGATGCCGTGGTCCCTTCATGGGATGATCTCTGATGCACTGGTCCCTTCATGGGATGATCGCTGATGCACTGGTCCCTTCATGGGATGATCTCTGATGCACTGGTCCCTTCATGGGATGATCTCTGATGCCCTGGCCCCTTCATGGGATGATCTCTGATGCCCTGGCCCCTTCATGGGATGATCTCTGATGCCCTGGCCCCTTCATGGGATGATCTCTGATGCCCTGGCCCCTTCATGGGATGATCTCTGATGCCCTGGCCCCTTCATGGGATGATCTCTGATGCCCTGGCCCCTTCATGGGATGATCTCTGATGCCCTGGTCCCTTCATGGGATGATCTCTGATGCCCTGGTCCCTTCATGGGATGATCTCTGATGCCCTGCTCCCTTCATGGGATGATCTCTGATGCCCTGCTCCCTTCATGGGATGATCTCTGATGCACTGCTCCCTTCATGGGATGATCTCTGATGCACTGGTCCCTTCATGGGATGATCTCTGATGCACTGGTCCCTTCATGGGATGATCTCTGATGCACTGGTCCCTTCATGGGATGATCTTGCATACCTCTAATCATAGTGCTGTGATGCACTGGTCCCTTCACGGGATGATCTCTGAAGCACTGGTCCCTTCACGGGATGATCTCTGAAGCACTGGTCCCTTCACGGGATGATCTCTGAAGCACTGGTCCCTTCACGGGATGATCTCTGAAGCACTGGTCCCTTCACGGGATGATCTCTGAAGCACTGGTCCCTTCACGGGATGATCTCTGAAGCACTGGTCCCTTCACGGGATGATCTCTGAAGCACTGGTCCCTTCACGGGATGATCTCTGAAGCACTGGTCCCTTCACGGGATGATCTCTGAAGCACTGGTCCCTTCACGGGATGATCTCTGAAGCACTGGTCCCTTCACGGGATGATCTCTGAAGCACTGGTCCCTTCACGGGATGATCTCTGAAGCACTGGTCCCTTCACGGGATGATCTCTGAAGCACTGGTCCCTTCACGGGATGATCTCTGAAGCACTGGTCCCTTTACGGGATGATCTCTGAAGCACTGGTCCCTTTACGGGATGATCTCTGAAGCACTGGTCCCTTCACGGGATGATCTCTGATGCACTGGTCCCTTCACGGGATGATCTCTGATGCACTGGTCCCTTCACGGGATGATCTCTGATGCACTGGTCCCTTCACGGGATGATCTCTGATGCACTGGTCCCTTCATGGGATGATCTCTGCACTGGTCCCTTCATGGGATGATCTTGCATACCTATAATCATAGTGCTGTGATGCCCTGGTCCCTTCATGGGATGATCTGATGCCCTGGTCCCTTCATGGGATGATCTGATGCCCTGGTCCCTTCATGGGATGATCTGATGCCCTGGTCCCTTCATGGGATGATCTCTGATGCCCTGGTCCCTTCATGGGATGATCTCTGATGCCCTGGTCCCTTCATGGGATGATCTCTGATGCCCTGGTCCCTTCATGGGATGATCTGATGCCCTGGTCCCTTCATGGGATGATCTCTGATGCCCTGGTCCCTTCATGGGATGATCTCTGATGCCCTGGTCCCTTCATGGGATGATCTCTGAAGCCCTGGTCTTATGGGATGATCTGATGCCCTGGTCCCTTCATGGGATGATCTCTGATGCCCTGGTCCCTTCATGGGATGATCTCTGATGCCCTGGTCCCTTCATGGGATGATCTGATGCCCTGGTCCCTTCATGGGATGATCTGATGCCCTGGTCCCTTCATGGGATGATCTGATGCCCTGGTCCCTTCATGGGATGATCTGATGCCCTGGTCCCTTCATGGGATGATCTCTGATGCACTGGTCCCTTCATGGGATGATCTTGCATACCTCTAATCATAGTGCTGTAATGCCCTGGTCCCTTCATGGGATGATCTCTGCACTGGTCCCTTCATGGGATGATCTTGCATACCTCTAATCATAGTGCAGTGATGCCCTGGTCCCTTCATGGGATGATCTCTGGTCCCTACATGGGATGATCTCTGATGCACTGGTCCCTTCATGGGATGATCTTGCATACCTCTACTCATAGTGCTGTGATGCACTGGTCCCTTCATGGGATGATCTCTGATGCCCTGGTCCCTTCATGGGATGATCTCTGATGCCCTGGTCCCTTCATGGGATGATCTCTGATGCCCTGGTCCCTTCATGGGATGATCTCTGATGCCCTGGTCCCTTCATGAAATGATCTCTGATGCCCTGGTCCCTTCATGGGCTGATCTTGCATACATCTAATGTAAGTGCTGTGGTGTACTGGTCCCTTCATGGGATGATCTCTGATGCACTGGTCCCTTCATGGGATGATCTTGCATACCTCTGATCATAGTGCTGTGATGCACTGGTCCCTTCATGGGATGATGTCTGATGCACTGGTCCCTTCATGGGATGATGTCTGATGCACTGGTCCCTTCATGGGATGATCTTGCATACCTCTAATCATAGTGCTGTGATGCCCTGGTCCCTTCATGGGATGATCTCTGATGCCCTGGTCCCTTCATGGGATGATCTCTGATGCCCTGGTCTTATGGGATGATCTCTGATGCCCTGGTCCCTTCATGGGATGATCTCTGATGCCCTGGTCCCTTCATGGGATGATCTCTGATGCCCTGGTCCCTTCATGGGATGATCTCTGATGCCCTGGTCCCTTCATGGGATGATCTCTGATGCCCTGGTCCCTTCATGGGATGATCTCTGATGCCCTGGTCCCTTCATGGGATGATGTCTGATGCCCTGGTCCCTTCATGGGATGATGTCTGATGCACTGGTCCCTTCATGGGATGATCTTGCATACCTCTAATCATAGTGCTGTGATGCCCTGGTCCCTTCATGGGATGATCTCTGATGCCCTGGTCCCTTCATGGGATGATCTCTGATGCCCTGGTCCCTTCATGGGCTGATCTTGCGTACATCTAATGTAAGTGCTGTGGTGTACTGGTCCCTTCATGGGATGATCTCTGATGCACTGGTCCCTTCATGGGATGATCTCTGATGCCCTGGTCCCTTCATGGGATGATCTCTGATGCCCTGGTCCCTTCATGGGATGATCTCGGATGCCCTGGTCCCTTCATGGGATGATCTCGGATGCACTGGTCCCTTCATGGGATGATCTCGGATGCACTGGTCCCTTCATGGGATGATCTCGGATGCACTGGTCCCTTCATGGGATGATCTTGCATACCTCTAATCATAGTGCTGTGATGCCCTGGTCCCTTCATGGGATGATCCCTGATGCCCTGGTCCCTTCATGGGATGATCCATGATGCCCTGGTCCCTTCATGGGATGATCCCTGATGCCCTGGTCCCTTCGTGGGATGATCTCTGATGCCCTGGTCCCTTCGTGGGATGATCTCTGATGCCCTGGTCCCTTCGTGGGATGATCTCTGATGCCCTGGTCCCTTCGTGGGATGATCTCTGATGCCCTGGTCCCTTCGTGGGATGATCTCTGATGCCCTGGTCCCTTCGTGGGATGATCTCTGATGCCCTGGTCCCTTCGTGGGATGATCTGATGCCCTGGTCCCTTCATGGGATGATCTCTGATGCCCTGGTCCCTTCATGGGATGATCTCTGATGCACTGGTCCCTTCATGGGATGATGTCTGATGCACTGGTCCCTTCATGGGATGATCTTGCATACCTCTAATCATAGTGCTGTGATGCACTGGTCCCTTCATGGGATGATCTTTGATGCACTGGTCCCTTCATGGGATGATCTTTGATGCCCTGGTCCCTTCATGGGATGATCTCTGATGCCCTGGTCCCTTCATGGGATGATCTTGCATACCTCTAATCATAGTGCTGTGATGCACTGGTCCCTTCATGGGATGATCTTGCATACCTCTAATCCTAGTGCTGTGATGCCCTGGTCCCTTCATGGGATGATCTCTGATGCACTGGTCCTTTCATGGGATGATGTCTGATGCACTGGTCCCTTCATGGGATGATCTCTGATGCCCTGGTCCCTTCATGGGATGATCTCTGATGCCCTGGTCCCTTCATGGGATGATCTCTGATGCCCTGGTCCCTTCATGGGATGATCTTGCATACCTCTAATCATAGTGCTGTGATGCACTGGTCCCTTCATGGGATGATCTTGCATACCTCTAATCCTAGTGCTGTGATGCCCTGGTCCCTTCATGGGATGATCTTGCATACCTCTAATCATAGTGCTGTGATGCCCTGGTCCCTTCATGGGATGATCCCTGATGCCCTGGTCCCTTCGTGGGATGATCTCTGATGCCCTGGTCCCTTCGTGGGATGATCTCTGATGCCCTGGTCCCTTCATGGGATGATCTTGCATACCTCTAATGTAAGTGCTGTGGAGTACTGGTCCCTTCATGGGATGATGGCTGAAGCCCTGGTCCCTTCATGGGATGATGGCTGATGCCCTGGTCCCTTCATGGGATGATGTCTGATGCACTGGTCCCTTCATGGGATGATCATGCATACCTCTAATCATAGTGCTGTGATGCCCTGGTCCCTTCATGGGATGATCTCTGATGCACTGGTCCCTTCATGGGATCATCCCTGATGCACTGGTCCCTTCATGGGATGATCTCTGATGCACTGGTCCCTTCATGGAATGATCTTGCATACCTCTAATCATAGTGCTGTGATGCCCTGGTCCCTTCATGGGATGATCTCTGATGCACTGGTCCCTTCATGGGATGATCTCTGATGCACTGGTCCCTTCATGGGATGATCTCAGATGCACTGGTCCCTTCATGGGATGATCTTGCATACCTCTAATCATAGTGCTGTGATGCCCTGGTCCCTTCATGGGATGATCTCTGATGCCCTGGTCCCTTCCTGGGATGATCTCTGATGCCCTGGTCCCTTCATGGGATGATCTCTGATGCCCTGGTCCCTTCATGGGATGATCTCTGATGCACTGGTCCCTTCATGGGATGATCTTTGATGCACTGGTCCCTTCATGGGATGATCTCTGCACTGGTCCCTTCATGGGATGATCTTGCATACCTCTAATCATAGTGCTGTGATGCCCTGGTCCCTTCATGGGATGATCTTGCATACCTCTAATCATAGTGCTGTGATGCCCTGGTCCCTTCCTGGGATGATCTCTGATGCCCTGGTCCCTTCATGGGATGATCTCTGATGCCCTGGTCCCTTCATGGGATGATCTCTGATGCCCTGGTCCCTTCATGGGATGATCTCTGATGCCCTGGTCCCTTCCTGGGATGATCTCTGATGCCCTGGTCCCTTCATGGGATGATCTCTGATGCCCTGGTCCCTTCATGGGATGATCTCTGATGCACTGGTCCCTTCATGGTATGATCTTTGATGCACTGGTCCCTTCATGGGATGATCTTTGATGCACTGGTCCCTTCATGGGATGATCTCTGCACTGGTCCCTTCATGGGATGATCTTGCATACCTCTAATCATAGTGCTGTGATGCCCTGGTCCCTTCATGGGATGATCTTGCATACCTCTAATCATAGTGCTGTGATGCCCTGGTCCCTTCCTGGGATGATCTCTGATGCCCTGGTCCCTTCATGGGATGATCTCTGATGCCCTGGTCCCTTCATGGGATGATCTCTGATGCCCTGGTCCCTTCATGGGATGATCTCTGATGCCCTGGTCCCTTCCTGGGATGATCTCTGATGCCCTGGTCCCTTCATGGGATGATCTCTGATGCCCTGGTCCCTTCATGGGATGATCTCTGATGCACTGGTCCCTTCATGGGATGATCTTTGATGCACTGGTCCCTTCATGGGATGATCTCTGCACTGGTCCCTTCATGGGATTATCTTGCATACCTCTAATCATAGTGCTGTGATGCCCTGGTCCCTTCATGGGATGATCTCTGCACTGGTCCCTTCATGGGATGATCTTTGATGCACTGGTCCCTTCATGGGATGATCTCTGCACTGGTCCCTTCATGGGATGATATTGCATACCTCTAATCATAGTGCTGTGATGCCCTGGTCCCTTCATGGGATGGTCTCTGATGCCCTGGTCCCTTTAATGGGATGATGTCTGATGCACTGGTCCCTTCATGGGATGATCTTGCATACCTCTAATCATAGTGCTGTGATGCCCTGGTCCCTTCATGGGATGATCTCTGATGCACTGGTCCCTTCATGGGATGATCTCTGATGCACTGGTCCCTTCATGGGATGATCTCTGATGCACTGGTCCCTTCATGGGATGATCTTTCATACCTCTAATCATAGTGCTGTGATGCCCTGGTCCCTTCATGGGATGATCTTGCATACCTCTAATCATAGTGCTGTGATGCCCTGGTCCCTTCATGGGATGATCTCTGATGCACTGGTCCCTTCATGGGATGATGTCTGATGCACTGGTCCCTTCATGGGATGATCTTGCATACCTCTAATCAGTGTTATGCCCTGGTCCCTTCATGGGATGATCTCTGATGCACTGGTCCCTTCATGGGATGATCTTGCATACCTCTAATCATAGTGCTGTGATGCCCTGGTCCCTCCATGGGATGATCTCTGATGCACTGGTCCCTTCATGGGATGATATTGCATACCTCTAATCATAGTGCTGTGATGCCCTGGTCCCTTCATGGGATGATCTCTGATGCACTGGTCCCTTTAATGGGATGATGTCTGATGCACTGGTCCCTTCATGGGATGATCTTGCATACCTCTAATCATAGTGCTGTGATGCCCTGGTCCCTTCATGGGATGATCTCTGATGCACTGGTCCCTTCATGGGATGATCTCTGATGCACTGGTCCCTTCATGGGATGATCTCTGATGCACTGGTCCCTTCATGGGATGATCTTGCATACCTCTAATCATAGTGCTGTGATGCCCTGGTCCCTTCATGGGATGATCTCTGATGCCCTGGTCCCTTCATGGGATGATCTCTGATGCCCTGGTCCCTTCCTGGGATGATCTCTGATGCCCTGGTCCCTTCATGGGATGATCTCTGATGCCCTGGTCCCTTCATGGGATGATCTCTGATGCCCTGGTCCCTTCATGGGATGATCTCTGATGCCCTGGTCCCTTCATGGGATGATCTCTGATGCCCTGGTCCCTTCATGGTATGATCTCTGATGCACTGGTCCCTTCATGGTATGATCTTTGATGCACTGGTCCCTTCATGGGATGATCTTTGATGCACTGGTCCCTTCATGGGATGATCTCTGCACTGGTCCCTTCATGGGATGATCTTGCATACCTCTAATCATAGTGCTGTGATGCCCTGGTCCCTTCATGGGATGATCTCTGATGCACTGGTCCCTTCATGGGATGATCTCTGATGCACTGGTCCCTTCATGGGATGATCTCTGATGCACTGGTCCCTTCATGGGATGATCTCAGATGCACTGGTCCCTTCATGGGATGATCTTGCATACCTCTAATCATAGTGCTGTGATGCCCTGGTCCCTTCATGGGATGATCTTGCATACCTCTACTCATAGTGCTGTGATGCCCTGGTTCCTTCATGGGATGATCTCTGATGCCCTGGTCCCTTCATGGGATGATCTCTGATGCCCTGGTCCCTTCATGGGATGATCTCTGATGCCCTGGTCCCTTCATGGGATGATCTTTGATGCACTGCTCCCTTCATGGGATGATCTGATGCACTGGTCCCTTCATGGGCTAATCTTGCATACCTCTAATCATAGTGCTGTGATGCCCTGGTCTGTTCATGGGATGTTCTCTGATGCACTGGTCCCTTCATTGGATGATGTCTGATGCACTGGTCCCTTCATTGGATGATGTCTGATGCACTGGTCCCTTCATGGGATGATCTTGCATACCTCTAATCATAGTGCTGTGATGCACTGGTCCCTTCATGGGATGATCTCTGATGCGCTGGTCCCTTCATGGGATGATGTCTGATGCACTGGTCCCTTCATGGGATGATCATGCATACCTCTAATCATAGTGCTGTGATGCCCTGGTCCCTTCATGGGATGATCTCTGATGCACTGGTCCCTTCATGGGATCATCCCTGATGCACTGGTCCCTTCATGGGATGATCTCTGATGCACTGGTCCCTTCATGGAATGATCTTGCATACCTCTAATCATAGTGCTGTGATGCCCTGGTCCCTTCATGGGATGATCTCTGATGCACTGGTCCCTTCATGGGATGATCTTGCATACCTCTAATCCTAGTGCTGTGATGCCCTGGTCCCTTCATGGTATGATCTCTGATGCCCTGGTCCCTTCATGGTATGATCTCTGATGCCCTGGTCCCTTCATGGTATGATCTCTGATGCCCTGGTCCCTTCATGGTATGATCTCTGATGCCCTGGTCCCTTCATGGGATGATCTCTGATGCCCTGGTCCCTTCATGGGTTGATCTCTGATGCCCTGGTCCCTTCATGGGATGATCTTGCATACCTCTACTCATAGTGCTGTGATGCCCTGCTCCCTTCATGGGATGATCTCTGATGCCCTGCTCCCTTCATGGGATGATCTCTGATGCCCTGCTCCCTTCATGGGATGATCTCTGCTGCCCTGCTCCCTTCATGGGATGATCTCTGATGCCCTGGTCCCTTCATGGGATGATCTCTGATGCCCTGGTCCCTTCATGGGATGATCTCTGATGCCCTGGTCCCTTCATGGGATGATCTCTGATGCCCTGGTCCCTTCACGGGATGATCTCTGATGCCCTGGTCCCTTCACGGGATGATCTCTGATGCACTGGTCCCTTCATGGGATGATGTCTGATGCACTGGTCTCTTAATGGGATGATCTTGCATACCTCTAATCATAGTGCTGTGATGCCCTGGTCCCTTCATGGGATGATCTCTGATGCCCTGGTCCCTTCATGGGATGATCTCTGATGCACTGGTCCCTTCATGGGATGATCTCTGATGCACTGGTCCCTTCATGGGATGATCTCTGATGCCCTGGTCCCTTCATGGGATGATCTCTGATGCACTCGTCCCTTCATGGGATGATCTCTGATGCCCTGGTCCCTTCATGGGATGATCTTGCATACCTCTACTCATAGTGCTGTGATGCCCTGGTCCCTTCATGGGATGATCTCTGATGCCCTGGTCCCTTCATGGGATGATCATTGATGCACTGCTCCCTTCATGGGATGATCTGATGCACTGGTCCCTTCATGGGATGATCTTGCATACCTCTAATCATAGTGCTGTGATGCCCTGGTCCCTTCATGGGATGATCTCTGATGCACTGGTCCCTTCATAGGATGATCTTGCATACCTCTAATCATAGTGCTCTGATGCCCTGGTCCCTTCATGGGATGATCTCTAATGCCCTGGTCCCTTCATGGGAGGATCTCTGATGCACTTGGTCCCTTCATGGGAGGATCTCTGATGCACTTGGTCCCTTCATGGGAGGATCTCTGATGCACTGGTCCCTTCATGGGAGGATCTCTGATGCACTGGTCCCTTCATGGGATGATCTTGCATACCTCTAATCATAGTGCTGTGATGCACTGGTCCCTTCACGGGATGATCTCTGATGCCCTGCTCCCTTCACGGGATGATCTCTGATGCCCTGCTCCCTTCACGGGATGATCTCTGATGCCCTGCTCCCTTCACGGGATGATCTCTGATGCCCTGGTCCCTTCACGGGATGATCTCTGATGCCCTGGTCCCTTCACGGGATGATCTCTGATGCCCTGGTCCCTTCACGGGATGATCTCTGATGCCCTGGTCCCTTCATGGGATGGTCTCTGATGCCCTGGTCCCTTCATGGGATGGTCTCTGATGCCCTGGTCCCTTCATGGGATGGTCTCTGATGCCCTGGTCCCTTCATGGGATGGTCTCTGATGCCCTGGTCCCTTCATGGGATGATCTCTGATGCCCTGGTCCCTTCATGGGATGATCTCTGATGCCCTGGTCCCTTCATGGGATGATCTTGCATACCTCTACTCATAGTGCTGTGATGCCCTGGTCCCTTCATGGGATGATCTCTGATGCCCTGGTCCCTTCATGGGATGATCTTTGATGCACTGCTCCCTTCTTGGGATGATCTCTGATGCACTGGTCCCTTCATGGGATGATCTTGCATACCTCTAATCATAGTGATGTGATGCCCTGGTCCCTTCATGTGATGATCTATGATGCACTGGTCCCTTCATGGGATGATCTTGCATACCTCTAATCATAGTGCTGTGATGCCCTGGTCCCTTCATGGGATGATCTCTGATGCCCTGGTCCCTTCATGGGATGATCTCTGATGCCCTGGTCCCTTCATGGGATGATCTCTGATGCCCTGGTCCCTTCATGGGATGATCTCTGATGCCCTGGTCCCTTCATGGGATGATCTCTGATGCCCTGGTCCCTTCATGGGATGATCTCTGATGCCCTGGTCCCTTCATGGGATGATCTCCGATGCCCTGGTCCCTTCATGGGATGATCTCTGATGCCCTGGTCTCTTCATGGGATGATCTCTGATGCCCTGGTCCCTTCATGGGATGATGTCTGATGCACTGGTCTCTTCATGGGATGATCTTGCATACCTCTAATCATAGTGCTGTGATGCACTGGTCCCTTCATGGGATGACCTCTGATGCACTGGTCCCTTCATGGGATGATCTTGCATACCTCTAATCATAGTGCTGTGATGCCCTGGTCCCTTCATGGGATGATCTCTGATGCACTGGTCCCTTTATGGGATGATCTCTAAAGCACTGGTCCCTTCATGGGATGATCTTGCATACCTCTAATCATAGTGCTGTGATGCCCTGGTCCCTTCACGGGATGATCTCTGATGCCCTGGTCCCTTCACGGGATGATCTCTGATGCCCTGGTCCCTTCACGGGATGATCTCTGATGCCCTGGTCCCTTCACGGGATGATCTCTGATGCCCTGGTCCCTTCACGGGATGATCTCTGATGCCCTGGTCCCTTCACGGGATGATCTCTGATGCCCTGGTCCCTTCACGGGATGATCTCTGATGCCCTGGTCCCTTCACGGGATGATCTCTGATGCCCTGGTCCCTTCATGGGATGATATATGATGCCCTGGTCCCTTCATGGGATGATCTCTGATGCCCTGGTCCCTTCATGGGATGATCTCTGATGCACTGGTCCCTTCATGGGATGATCTCTGATGCACTGGTCCCTTCATGGGATGATCTCTGAAGCCCTGGTCCCTTCATGGGATGATCTCTGAAGCCCTGGTCCCTTCATGGGATGATCTCTGATGCCCTGGTCCCTTCACGGGATGATCTCTGATGCCCTGGTCCCTTCACGGGATGATCTCTGATGCCCTGGTCCCTTCACGGGATGATCTCTGATTGCCTGGTTCCTTCACGGGATGATCTCTGATGCCCTCATCCCTTCACGGGATGATCTCTGATGCCCTGGTCCCTTCATGGGATGATCTCTGATGCCCTGGTCCCTTCATGGGATGATCTCTGATGCCCTGGTCCCTTCATGGGATGATCGCTGATGCCCTGGTCCCTTCATGGGATGATCTTGTATACCTCTAATCATAGTGCTGTGATGCCCTGGTCCCTTCATGGGATGATCTCTGATGCCTTGGTCCCTTCATGGGATGATCTCTGATGCCCTGGTCCCTTCATGGGATGATATTTGATGCACTGCTCCCTTCATGGGATGATCTCTGATGCACTGGTCCCTTCATGGGATGATCTTGCATACCTCTAATCATAGTGCTCTGATGCACTGGTCCCTTCATGGGAGGATCTCTGATGCACTGGTCCCTTCATGGGATGATCTCTGATGCACTGGTCCCTTCATGGGATTATCTTTCATACCTCTAATCATAGTGCTGTGATGCACTGGTCCCTTCACGGGATGATCTTTGATGCACTGGTCCCTTCACGGGATGATCTTTGATGCACTGGTCCCTTCACGGGATGATCTTTGATGCACTGGTCCCTTCATGGGATGATCTTTGATGCACTGGTCCCTTCATGGGATGATCTCTGGACTGGTCCCTTCATGGGCTGATCTTGCATACCTCTAATCACAGTGCTGTGATGCCCTGGTCGCTTCATGGGATGATCTTGCATACCTCTAATCATAGTGCTGTGATGCCCTGGTCCCTTCATGGGATGATCTGATGCCCTGGTCCCTTCATGGGATGATCTGATGCCCTGGTCCCTTCATGGGATGATCTGATGCCCTGGTCCCTTCATGGGATGATCTGATGCCCTGGTCCCTTCATGGGATGATCTGATGCCCTGGTCCCTTCATGGGATGATCTGATGCCCTGGTCCCTTCATGGGATGATCTCTGATGCCCTGGTCCCTTCATGGGATGGTCTATGATGCACTGGTCCCTTCATGGGATGATCTTGCATACCTCTAATGTAAGTGCTGTGGTGTACTGGTCTTTATGGGATGATCTCTGATGCACTGGTCCCTTCATGGGATGCTCTCTGATGCACTGGTCCCTTCATGGGATGGTCTCTGATGCCCTGGTCCCTTCATGGGATGGTCTCTGATGCCCTGGTCCCTTCATGGGATGATCTCTGATGCACTGGTCCCTTCATGGGATGATCTTGCATACCTCTAATCATAGTGCTCTGATGCCCTGGTCCCTTCATGGGATTCTCTCTGATGTACTGGTCCCTTAAATGGATGATGTCTTATGCACTGGTCCCTTCATGGGATGATCTTGCATACCTCTAATCAGTGCTGTGATGCCCTGGTCCCTTCATGGGATGATCTCTGATGCACTGGTCCCTTCATGGGATGATCTCTGATGCACTGGTCCCTTCATGGGATGATCTCTGATGCACTGGTCCGTTCATGGGATGATCTTGCATACCTCTAATCATAGTGCTGTGATGCACTGGTCCCTTCATGGGATGATCTCTGATGCACTAGTCCCTTCATGGGATGATCTTGCATACCTCTAATCATAGTGCTGTGATGCACTGGTCCCTTCACGGGATGATCTCTGATGACCTGGTCTCTTTATGGGATGATCTTGCATACCTCTAATCATAGTGCTGTGATGCCCTGGTCCCTTCATGGGATGATCTCTGATGCCCTGGTCCCTTCATGGGATGATCTCTGATGCCCTGCTCCCTTCATGGGATGATCTCTGATGCCCTGCTCCCTTCATGGGATGATCTCTGATGCACTGCTCCCTTCATGGGATGATCTTTGATGCACTGGTCCCTTCATGGGATGATCTTTGATGCACTGTTCCCTTCATGGGATGATCTTTGATGCACTGTTCCCTTCATGGGATGATCTCTGATGCCCTGGCCCCTTCATGGGATGATCTCTGATGCACTGCTCCCTTCATGGGATGATCTCTGATGCCCTGGTCCCTTCATGGGATGATCTCTGATGCCCTGGTCCCTTCATGGGATGATCTCTGATGCACTGGTCCCTTCATGGGATGATCTTGCATACCTCTAATCATAGTGCTGTGATGCACTGGTCCCTTCACGGGATGATCTCTGATGCACTGGTCCCTTCATGGGATGATCTTGCATACCTATAATCATAGTGCTGTGATGCCCTGGTCCCTTCATGGGATGATCTCTGATGCCCTGCTCCCTTCATGGGATGATCTCTGATGCCCTGGTCCCTTCATGGGATGATCTGATGCCCTGGTCCCTTCATGGGATGATCTGATGCACTGGTCCCTTCATGGGATGATCTCTGATGCACTGGTCCCTTCATGGGATGATCTTGCATACCTCTAATCATAGTGCTCTGAAGCACTGGTCCCTTCACGGGATGATCTCTGAAGCACTGGTCCCTTCACGGGATGATCTCTGAAGCACTGGTCCCTTCACGGGATGATCTCTGAAGCACTGGTCCCTTCACGGGATGATCTCTGAAGCACTGGTCCCTTCACGGGATGATCTCTGAAGCACTGGTCCCTTCACGGGATGATCTCTGAAGCACTGGTCCCTTCACGGGATGATCTCTGAAGCACTGGTCCCTTCACGGGATGATCTCTGAAGCACTGGTCCCTTCACGGGATGATCTCTGAAGCACTGGTCCCTTCACGGGATGATCTCTGAAGCACTGGTCCCTTCACGGGATGATCTCTGAAGCACTGGTCCCTTCACGGGATGATCTCTGAAGCACTGGTCCCTTCACGGGATGATCTCTGAAGCACTGGTCCCTTCACGGGATGATCTCTGAAGCACTGGTCCCTTCACGGGATGATCTCTGATGCACTGGTCCCTTCACGGGATGATCTCTGATGCACTGGTCCCTTCATGGGATGATCTCTGATTCACTGGTCCCTTCATGGGATGATCTCTGCACTGGTCCCTTCATGGGATGATCTCGCATACCTCTAATCATAGTGCTGTGATGCCCTGGTCCCTTCATGGGATGATCTCTGATGCCCTGGTCCCTTCATGGGATGATCTCTGATGCCCTGGTCCCTTCATGGGATGATCTCTGAAGCCCTGGTCCCTTCATGGGATGATCTCTGAAGCCCTGGTCCCTTCATGGGATGATCTCTGAAGCCCTGGTCCCTTCATGGGATGATCTCTGAAGCCCTGGTCCCTTCATGGGATGATCTCTGATGCCCTGGTCCCTTCATGGGATGATCTCTGATGCCCTGGTCCCTTCATGGGATGATCTCTGATGCCCTGGTCCCTTCATGGGATGATCTTGCATACCTCTAATCATAGTGCTGTGATGCCCTGGTCCCTTCATGGGATGATCTCTGATGCACTGGTCCCTTCATGGGATGATCTTGCATACCTCTACTCATAGTGCTGTGATGCACTGGTCCCTTCATGGGATGATCTCTGATGCACTGGTCCCTTCATGGGATGATCTCTGATGCACTGGTCCCTTCATGGGATGATCTTGCATACCTCTACTCATAGTGCTGTGATGCCCTGGTCCCTTCATGGGATGTCTGATGCACTGGTCCCTTCATGGGCTGATCTTGCATACATCTAATGTAAGTGCTGTGGTGTACTGGTCCCTTCATGGGATGATCTCTGATGCACTGGTCCCTTCATGGGATGATCTCTGATGCACTGGTCCCTTCATGGGATGATCTCTGATGCCCTGGTCCCTTCATGGGATGATCTCTGATGCCCTGGTCCCTTCATGGGATGATCTTGCATACATCTAATGTAAGTGCTGTGGTGTACTGGTCCCTTCATGGGATGATCTCTGATGCACTGGTCCCTTCATGGGATGATCTTGCATACCTCTAATCATAGTGCTGTGATGCACTGGTCCCTTCATGGGATGATCTCTGATGCACTGGTCCCTTCATGGGATGATGTCTGATGCACTGGTCCCTTCATGGGATGATCTTGGATACCTCTAATCATAGTGCTGTGATGCCCTGGTCCCTTCATGGGATGATCTCTGATGCACTGGTCCCTTCATGGGATGATCTCTGAAGCCCTGGTCCCTTCATGGGATGATCTCTGATGCACTGGTCCCTTCATGGGATGATCTCTGATGCACTGGTCCCTTCATGGGATGATCTCTGAAGCCCTGGTCCCTTCATGGGATGATCTCTGAAGCCCTGGTCCCTTCATGGGATGATCTCTGAAGCCCTGGTCCCTTCATGGGATGATCTCTGAAGCCCTGGTCCCTTCATGGGATGATCTCTGATGCCCTGGTCCCTTCATGGGATGATCTCTGATGCCCTGGTCCCTTCATGGGATGATCTCTGATGCCCTGGTCCCTTCATGGGATGATCTCTGATGCCCTGGTCCCTTCATGGGATGATCTCTGATGCCCTGGTCCCTTCATGGGATGATCTCTGATGCCCTGGTCCCTTCATGGGATGATCTCTGATGCCCTGGTCCCTTCATGGGATGATCTCTGATGCCCTGGTCCCTTCATGGGATGATCTCTGATGCCCTGGTCCCTTCATGGGATGATCTCTGAAGCCCTGGTCCCTTCATGGGATGATCTCTGAAGCCCTGGTCCCTTCATGGGATTATCTCTGATGCCCTGGTCCCTTCATGGGATGATCTCTGATGCACTGGTCCCTTCATGGGATGATCTTGCATACCTCTAATCATAGTGCTCTGAAGCCCTGGTCCCTTCATGGGATGATCTCTGAAGCCCTGGTCCCTTCATGGGATGTCTGATGCACTGGTCCCTTCATGGGATGATCTTGCATACCTCTACTCGTAGTGCTGTGATGCCCTGGTCCCTTCATGGGATGATCTCTGATGCCCTGGTCCCTTCATGGGATGATCTCTGATGCCCTGGTCCCTTCATGGGATGATCTCTGATGCCCTGGTCCCTTCATGGGATGATCTCTGATGCCCTGGTCCCTTCATGGGATGATCTCGGATGCCCTGGTCCCTTCATGGGATGATCTCGGATGCTCTGGTCCCTTCATGGGATGATCTCGGATGCACTGGTCCCTTCATGGGATAATCTTGCATACCTCTAATCATAGTGCTGTGATGCCCTGGTCCCTTCATGGGATGATCTGATGCACTGGTCCCTTCATGGGATGATATCTGATGCACTGGTCCCTTCATGGGATGATCCTGCATACCTCTAATCATAGTGCTGTGATGCCCTGGTCCCTTCATGGGATGATCTCTGATGCACTGGTCCCTTCATGGGATGATCTCTGATGCACTGGTCCCTTCATGGGATGATCTCTGATGCACTGGTCCCTTCATGGGATGATCTCTGATGCACTGGTCCCTTCATGGGATGATCTCTGATGCACTGGTCCCTTCATGGGATGATCTCTGATGCACTGGTCCCTTCATGGGATGATCTCAGAAGCCCTGGTCCCTTCATGGGATGATGTCTGATGCCCTGGTCCCTTCATGGGATGATGTCTGATGCCCTGGTCCCTTCATGGGATGATGTCTGATGCCCTGGTCCCTTCATGGGATGATGTCTGATGCCCTGGTCCCTTCATGGGATGATGTCTGATGCACTGGTCCCTTCATGGGATGATCTTGCATACCTCTAATCATAGTGCTGTGATGCCCTGGTCCCTTCATGGGATGATCTCTGATGCCCTGGTCCCTTCATGGGATGATCTCTGATGCCCTGGTCCCTTCATGGGCTGATCTTGCGTACATCTAATGTAAGTGCTGTGGTGTACTGGTCACTTCATGGGATGATCTCTGATGCACTGGTCCCTTCATGGGATGATCTCTGATGCCCTGGTCCCTTCATGGGATGATCTCTGATGCACTGGTCCCTTCATGGGATGATCTCTGATGCACTGGTCCCTTCATGGGATGATCTCTGATGCAGTGGTCCCTTCATGGGATGATCTTGCATACCTCTAATCATAGTGCTGTGATGCCCTGGTCCCTTCATGTGATGATCTCTGATGCCCTGGTCCCTTCGTGGGATGATCTCTGATGCCCTGGTCCCTTCATGGGATGGTCTTTGATGCACTGGTCCCTTCATGGGATGATCTTGCATACCTCTAATGTAAGTGCTGTGGTGTACTGGTCCCTTCATGGGATGATCTCTGATGCCCTGGTCCCTTCGTGGGATGTTCTCTGATGCCCTGGTCCCTTCGTGGGATGTTCTCTGATGCCCTGGTCCCTTCGTGGGATGTTCTCTGATGCCCTGGTCCCTTCGTGGGATGTTCTCTGATGCCCTGGTCCCTTCGTGGGATGTTCTCTGATGCCCTGGTCCCTTCGTGGGATGTTCTCTGATGCCCTGGTCCCTTCGTGGGATGTTCTCTGATGCCCTGGTCCCTTCGTGGGATGTTCTCTGATGCCCTGGTCCCTTCATGGGATGATCTCTGATGCCCTGGTCCCTTCATGGGATGATCTCTGATGCCCTGGTCCCTTCATGGGATGATCTCTGATGCCCTGGTCCCTTCATGGGATGATCTTGCATACCTCTAATCATAGTGCTGTGATGCCCTGGTCCCTTCATGGGATGATCTCTGATGCCCTGGTCCCTTCATGGGATGATCTCTGATGCCCTGGTCCCTTCATGGGATGATCTCTGATGCCCTGGTCCCTTCATGGGATGATCTCTGATGCCCTGGTCCCTTCATGGGATGTCTGATGCCCTGGTCCCTTCATGGGATGTCTGATGCACTGGTCCCTTCATGGGATGTCTGATGCACTGGTCCCTTCATGGGATGATCTTGCATACCTCTAATCATAGTTCTGTGATGCACTGGTCCCTTCATGGGATGATCTTTGATGCACTGGTCCCTTCATGGGATGATCTTTGATGCACTGGTCCCTTCATGGGATGATCTTGCATACCTCTAATCATAGTGCTCTGATGCACTGGTCCCTTCATGGGATGATCTCTGATGCACTGGTCCCTTCATGGGATGATCTCTGATGCCCTGGTCCCTTCATGGGATAATCTCTGATGCCCTGGTCCCTTCATGGGATAATCTCTGATGCCCTGGTCCCTTCATGGGATAATCTCTGATGCCCTGGTCCCTTCATGGGATAATCTCTGATGCCCTGGTCCCTTCATGGGATGATCTCTGATGCCCTGGTCCCTTCATGGGATGATCTCTGATGCCCTGGTCCCTTCATGGGATGATCTCTGATGCCCTGGTCCCTTCATGGGATGATCTCAGATGCCCTGGTCCCTTCATGGGATGATCTCAGATGCACTGGTCCCTTCATGGGATGATCTCTGATGCACTGGTCCCTTCATGGGATGATCTCTGATGCACTGGTCCCTTCATGGGATGATCTCTGATGCACTGGTCCCTTCATGGGATGATCTCTGATGCACTGGTCCCTTCATGGGATGATCTTGCATACCTCTAATCATAGTGCTGTGATGCCCTGGTCCCTCCATGGGATGATCTCTGATGCACTGGTCCCTTCATGGGATGATCTTGCATACCTCTAATCATAGTGCTGTGATGCCCTGGTCTGTTCATGGTATGTTCTCTGATGCACTGGTCCCTTCATTGGATGATGTCTGATGCACTGGTCCCTTCATGGGATGATCTTGCATACCTCTAATAATAGTGCTGTGATGCACTGGTCCCTTCATGGGATGATCTCTGATGCACTGGTCCCTTCATGGGATGATGTCTGATGCACTGGTCCCTTCATGGGATGATCTTGCATACCTCTAATCATAGTGCTGTGATGCACTGGTCCCTTCATGGGATGATCTCTGATGCACTGGTCCCTTCATGGGATGATCTCTGATGCACTGGTCCCTTCATGGGATGATCTCTGATGCACTGGTCCCTTCATGGGAATATCTCTGATGCACTGGTCCCTTCATGGGATGATCTCTGATGCACTTTTCCCTTCATGGGATGATCTTGCATACCTCTAATCATAGTGCTGTGATGCCCTGGTCCCTCCATGGGATGATCTCTGATGCACTGGTCCCTTCATGGGTTGATCTTGCATACCTCTAATGTATGTGCTGTGGTGTACTGGTCCCTTCATGGGATGATCTCTGATGCACTGGTCCCTTCATGGGATGATCTTGCATACCTCTAATCATAGTGCTGTGATGCCCTGGTCTGTTCATGGGATGTTCTGACGCACTGGTCCCTTCATTGGATGATGTCTGATGCACTGGTCCCTTCATGGGATGATCTTGCATACCTCTAATCATAGTGCTGTGATGCACTGGTCCCTTTAATGGGATGATCTCTGATGCACTGGTCCCTTTAATGGGATGATGTCTGATGCACTGGTCCCTTCATGGGATGATCTTGCATACCTCTAATCATAGTGCTGTGATGCCCTGGTCCCTTCATGGGATGATCTCTGATGCACTGGTCCCTTCATGGGATGATCTCTGATGCACTGGTCCCTTCATGGGATGATCTCTGATGCACTGGTCCCTTCATGGGATGATGTTGCATACCTCTAATCATAGTGCTGTGATGCCCTGGTCCCTTCATGGGATGATCTCTGATGCCCTGGTCCCTTCATGGGATGATCTCTGATGCCCTGGTCCCTTCATGGGATGATCTCTGATGCCCTGGTCCCTTCATGGGATGATCTCTGATGCACTGGTCCCTTCATGGGATGATCTCTGATGCCCTGGTCCCTTCATGGGATGATCTCTGATGCCCTGGTCCCTTCATGGGATGATCTTGCATACCTCTAATCATAGTGCTGTGATGCACTGGTCCCTTCATGGGATGATCTTTGATGCACTGGTCCCTTCATAGGATGATCTTTGATGCACTGGTCCCTTCATGGGATGATCTTTGATGCACTGGTCCCTTCATGGGATGATCTTTGATGCACTGGTCCCTTCATGGGATGATCTTTGATGCACTGGTCCCTTCATGGGATGATCTCTGCACTGGTCCCTTCATGGGATGATCTTGCATACCTCTAATCATAGTGCTGTGATGCCCTGGTCCCTTCATGGGATGATCTCTGATGCACTGGTCCCTTCATGGGATGATCTCTGATGCACTGGTCCCTTCATGGGATGATCTTGCATACCTCTAATCATAGTGCTGTGATGCCCTGGTCCCTTCATGGGATGATCTTGCATAACTCTACTCATAGTGCTGTGATGCCCTGGTCCCTTCATGGGATGATCTCTGATGCCCTGGTCCCTTCATGGGATGATCTCTGATGCCCTGGTCCCTTCATGGGATGATCTTTGATGCACTGCTCCCTTCATGGGATGATCTGATGCACTGGTCCCTTCATGGGATGATCTTGCATACCTCTAATCATAGTGCTGTGATGCCCTGGTCTGTTCATGGGATGTTCTCTGATGCACTGGTCCCTTCATTGGATGATGTCTGATGCACTGGTCCCTTCATGGGATGATCTTGCATACCTCTAATCATAGTGCTGTGATGCCCTGGTCCCTTCATGGGATGATCTCTGATGCACTGGTCCCTTCATAGGATGATCTTGCATACCTCTAATCATAGTGCTGTGATGCCCTGGTCCCTCCATGGGATGATCTCTGATGCACTGGTCCCTTCATGGGTTGATCTTGCATACCTCTAATCATAGTGCTGTGATGCCCTGGTCTGTTCATGGGATGTTCTGACGCACTGGTCCCTTCATTGGATGATGTCTGATGCACTGGTCCCTTCATGGGATGATCTTGCATACCTCTAATCATAGTGCTGTGGTGTACTGGTCCCTTCATGGGATGATCTCTGATGCACTGGTCCCTTCATGGGATGATCTTGCATACCTCTAATCATAGTGCTGTGATGCACTGGTCCCTTTAATGGGATGATGTCTGATGCACTGGTCCCTTCATGGGATGATCTTGCATACCTCTAATCGTAGTGCTGTGATGCCCTGGTCCCTTCATGGGATGATCTCTGATGCACTGGTCCCTTCATGGGATGATCTCTGATGCACTGGTCCCTTCATGGGATGATCTCTGATGCACTGGTCCCTTCATGGGATGATGTTGCATACCTCTAATCATAGTGCTGTGATGCCCTGGTCCCTTCATGGGATGATCTCTGATGCCCTGGTCCCTTCATGGGATGATCTCTGATGCCCTGGTCCCTTCATGGGATGATCTCTGATGCACTGGTCCCTTCATGGGATGATCTCTGATGCACTGGTCCCTTCATGGGATGATCTCTGATGCCCTGGTCCCTTCATGGGATGATCTCTGATGCCCTGGTCCCTTCATGGGATGATCTTGCATACCTCTAATCATAGTGCTGTGATGCCCTGGTCCCTTCATGGGATGATCTTGCATAACTCTACTCATAGTGCTGTGATGCCCTGGTCCCTTCATGGGATGATCTCTGATGCCCTGGTCCCTTCATGGGATGATCTCTGATGCCCTGGTCCCTTCATGGGATGATCTTTGATGCACTGCTCCCTTCATGGGATGATCTGATGCACTGGTCCCTTCATGGGATGATCTTGCATACCTCTAATCATAGTGCTGTGATGCCCTGGTCTGTTCATGGGATGTTCTCTGATGCACTGGTCCCTTCATTGGATGATGTCTGATGCACTGGTCCCTTCATGGGATGATCTTGCATACCTCTAATCATAGTGCTGTGATGCACTGGTCCCTTCATGGGATGATCTTTGATGCACTGGTCCCTTCATGGGATGATCTTTGATGCACTGGTCCCTTCATGGGATGATCTTTGATGCACTGGTCCCTTCATGGGATGATCTTTGATGCACTGGTCCCTTCATGGGATGATCTTTGATGCACTGGTCCCTTCATGGGATGATCTCTGCACTGGTCCCTTCATGGGATGATCTTGCATACCTCTAATCATAGTGCTGTGATGCCCTGGTCCCTTCATGGGATGATCTCTGATGCACTGGTCCCTTCATGGGATGATCTCTGATGCCCTGGTCCCTTCATGGGATGATCTTGCATAACTCTACTCATAGTGCTGTGATGCCCTGGTCCCTTCATGGGATGATCTCTGATGCCCTGGTCCCTTCATGGGATGATCTCTGATGCCCTGGTCCCTTCATGGGATGATCTCTGATGCCCTGGTCCCTTCATGGGATGATCTCTGATGCCCTGGTCCCTTCATGGGATGATCTCTGATGCCCTGGTCCCTTCATGGGATGATCTCTGATGCCCTGGTCCCTTCATGGGATGATCTCTGATGCCCTGGTCCCTTCATGGGATGATCTCTGATGCCCTGGTCCCTTCATGGGATGATCTCTGATGCCCTGCTCCCTTCATGGGATGATCTCTGATGCCCTGCTCCCTTCATGGGATGATCTGATGCCCTGCTCCCTTCATGGGATGATCTGATGCCCTGGCCCCTTCATGGGATGATCTGATGCCCTGGCCCCTTCATGGGATGATCTCTGATGCCCTGGCCCCTTCATGGGATGATCTCTGATGCCCTGGCCCCTTCATGGGATGATCTCTGATGCCCTGGCCCCTTCATGGGATGATCTCTGATGCCCTGGTCCCTTCATGGGATGATCTGATGCCCTGGTCCCTTCATGGGATGATCTTGCATACCTCTACTCATAGTGCTGTGATGCCCTGGTCCCTTCATGGGATGATCTCTGATGCCCTGGTCCCTTCATGGGATGATCTTTGATGCACTGCTCCCTTCATGGGAAGATCTGATGCACTGGTCCCTTCATGGGATGATCTTGCATACCTCTAATCATAGTGCTGTGATGCCCTGGTCCCTTCATGGGATGATCTCTGATGCACTGGTCCCTTCATAGGATGATCTTGCATACCTCTAATCATAGTGCTCTGATGCCCTGGTCCCTTCATGGGAGGATCTCTGATGCACTTGGTCCCTTCATGGGAGGATCTCTGATGCACTTGGTCCCTTCATGGGAGGATCTCTGATGCACTGGTCCCTTCATGGGATGATCTCTGATGCACTGGTCCCTTCATGGGATGATCTCTGATGCACTGGTCCCTTCATGGGTTGATCTTGCATACCTCTAATGTATGTGCTGTGGTGTACTGGTCCCTTCATGGGATGATCTCTGATGCACTGGTCCCTTCATGGGATGATCTTGCATACCTCTAATCATAGTGCTGTGATGCCCTGGTCTGTTCATGGGATGTCATGACGCACTGGTCCCTTCATTGGATGATGTCTGATGTACTGGTCCCTTCATGGGATGATCTTGCATACCTCTAATCATAGTGCTGTGATGCACTGGTCCCTTCATGGGATGATCTCTGATGCACTGGTCCCTTTAATGGGATGATGTCTGATGCACTGGTCCCTTCATGGGATGATCTTGCATACCTCTAATCATAGTGCTGTGATGCCCTGGTCCCTTCATGGGATGATCTCTGATGCACTGGTCCCTTCATGGGATGATCTCTGCACTGGTCCCTTCATGGGATGATCTCTGATGCACTGGTCCCTTCATGGGATGATCTTGCATACCTCTAATCATAGTGCTGTGATGCCCTGGTCCCTTCATGGGATGATCTCTGATGCCCTGGTCCCTTCATGGGATGATCTCTGATGCCCTGGTCCCTTCATGGGATGATCTCTGATGCCCTGGTCCCTTCATGGGATGATCTCTGATGCCCTGGTCCCTTCATGGGATGATCTCTGATGCCCTGGTCCCTTCATGGGATGATCTCTGATGCCCTGGTCCCTTCATGGGATGATCTCTGATGCACTGGTCCCTTCATGGGATGATGTCTGATGCACTGGTCCCTTCATGGGATGATCTTGCATACCTCTAATCATAGTGCTGTGATGCACTGGTCCCTTCATGGGATGATCTTTGATGCACTGGTCCCTTCATGGGATGATCTTTGATGCACTGGTCCCTTCATGGGATGATCTCTGCACTGGTCCCTTCATGGGATTATCTTGCATACCTCTAATCATAGTGCTGTGATGCCCTGGTCCCTTCATGGGATGATCTCTGCACTGGTCCCTTCATGGGATGATCTTTGATGCACTGGTCCCTTCATGGTATGATCTTTGATGCACTGGTCCCTTCATGGGATGATCTTTGATGCACTGGTCCCTTCATGGGATGATCTCTGCACTGGTCCCTTCATGGGATGATCTTGCATACCTCTACTCATAGTGCTGTGATGCCCTGGTCCCTTCATGGGATGATCTCTGATGCCCTGGTCCCTTCATGGGATGATCTTTGATGCACTGCTCCCTCCATGGGATGATCTGATGCACTGGTCCCTTCATGGGATGATCTTGCATACCTCTAATCATAGTGCTGTGATGCCCTGGTCTGTTCATGGGATGTTCTCTGATGCACTGGTCCCTAAATGGGATGATGTCTGATCCACTGGTCCCTTCATGGGATGATCATGCATACCTCTAATCATAGTGCTGTGATGCCCTGGTCCCTTCATGGGATCATCCATGATGCACTGGTCCCTTCATGGGATCATCCCTGATGCACTGGTCCCTTCATGGGATGATCTTGCATACCTCTAATCATAGTGCTGTGATGCCCTGGTCCCTTCATGGGATGATCTGATGCCCTGGCCCCTTCATGGGATGATCTCTGATGCCCTGGCCCCTTCATGGGATGATCTCTGATGCCCTGGCCCCTTCATGGGATGATCTCTGATGCCCTGGTCCCTTCATGGGATGATCTCTGATGCCCTGGTCCCTTCATGGGATGATCTCTGATGCACTGGTCCCTTCATGGGATGATCTTTGATGCACTGGTCCCTTCATGGGATGATCTCTGCACTGGTCCCTTCATGGGATGATCTTGCATACCTCTAATCATAGTGCTGTGATGCCCTCTTCCCTTCATGGGATGATATGATGCCCTGGCCCCTTCATGGGATGATATGATGCCCTGGTCCCTTCATGGGATGATCTCTGATGCCCTGGTCCCTTCATGGGGATGATCTCTGATGCACTGGTCCCTTCATGGGATGATCTCTGATGCCCTGCTCCCTTCATGGGATGATCTCTGATGCCCTGCTCCCTTCATGGGATGATCTCTGATGCCCTGCTCCCTTCATGGGATGATCTCTGATGCCCTGGTCCCTTCATGGGATGATCTTGCATACCTCTACTCATAGTGCTGTGATGCCCTGGTCCCTTCATGGGATGATCTTGCATACCTCTACTCATAGTGCTGTGATGCCCTGGTCCCTTCATGGCATGATCTCTGATGCCCTGGTCCCTTCATGGGATGATCTCTGATGCACTGGTCCCTTCATGGGAGGATCTCTGATGCACTGGTCCCTTCATGGGAGGATCTCTGATGCACTGGTCCCTTCATGGGAGGATCTCTGATGCACTGGTCCCTTCATGGGATGATCTCTGATGCACTGGTCCCTTCATGGGATGATCTTGCATACCTCTAATCATAGTGCTGTGATGCACTGGTCCCTTCACGGGATGATCTCTGATGCACTGGTCCCTTCACGGGATGATCTCTGATGCCCTGGTCCCTTCATGGGATGATCTCTGATGCCCTGGTCCCTTCACGGGATGATCTCTGATGCCCTGGTCCCTTCACGGGATGATCTCTGATGCCCTGGTCCCTTCACGGGATGATCTCTGATGCCCTGGTCCCTTCATGGGGTGATCTCTGATGCCCTGGTCCCTTCATGGGATGATCTCTGATGCCCTGGTCCCTTCATGGGATGATCTCTGATGCCCTGGTCCCTTCATGGGATGATCTCTGATGCCCTGGTCCCTTCATGGGATGATCTCTGATGCCCTGGTCCCTTCATGGGATGATCTCTGATGCCCTGGTCCCTTCATGGGATGATCTTGCATACCTCTACTCGTAGTGCTGTGATGCCCTGGTCCCTTCATGGGATGATCTCTGATGCCCTGGTCCCTTCATGGGATGATCTCTGATGCCCTGGTCCCTTCATGGGATGATCTCTGATGCACTGGTCCCTTCATGGGATGATCTCTGATGCACTGGTCCCTTCATGGGATGATGTCTGATGCACTGGTCTCTTCATGGGATGATCTTGCATACCTCTAATCATAGTGCTGTGATGCACTGGTCCCTTCATGGGATGATCTCTGATGCACTGGTCCCTTCATGGGATGATCTTGCATACCTCTAATCATAGTGCTGTGATGCCCTGGTCCCTTCATGGGATGTTCTCTGATGCCCTGTTCCCTTCATGGGATGATCTCTGATGCACTGGTCCCTTCATGGGATGATCTCTGATGCACTGGTCCCTTCATGGGATGATCTCTGATGCACTGGTCCCTTCATGGGATGATCTCTGATGCACTGGTCCCTTCATGGGATGATCTCTGATTCACTGGTCCCTTCATGGGATGATCTTGCATACCTCTAATCATAGTGCTGTGATGCCCTGGTCCCTTCATGGGATGATCTCTGATGCACTGTTCCCTTCATGGGATGGTCTCTAAAGCACTGGTCCCTTCATGGGATGATCTTGCATACCTCTAATCATAGTGCTTTGATGCACTGGTCCCTTCACGGGATGATCTCTGATGCACTGGTCCCTTCATGGGATGATCTCTGATGCCCTGGTCCCTTCATGGGATGGTCTCTGATGCCCTGGTCCCTTCACGGGATGGTCTCTGATGCCCTGGTCCCTTCACGGGATGGTCTCTGATGCCCTGGTCCCTTCACGGGATGATCTCTGATGCCCTGGTCCCTTCACGGGATGATCTCTGATGCCCTGGTCCCTTCACGGGATGATCTCTGATGCCCTGGTCCCTTCACGGGATGATCTCTGATGCCCTGGTCCCTTCACGGGATGATCTCTGATGCCCTGGTCCCTTCACGGGATGATCTCTGATGCCCTGGTCCCTTCACGGGATGATCTCTGATGCCCTGGTCCCTTCACGGGATGATCTCTGATGCCCTGGTCCCTTCACGGGATGATCTCTGATGCCCTGGTCCCTTCACGGGATGATCTCTGATGCCCTGGTCCCTTCACGGGATGATCTCTGATGCCCTGGTCCCTTCACGGGATGATCTCTGATGCCCTGGTCCCTTCACGGGATGATCTCTGATGCCCTGGTCCCTTCACGGGATGATCTCTGATGCCCTGGTCCCTTCACGGGATGATATCTGATGCCCTGGTCCCTTCACGGGATGATCTTGCATACCTCTAATCATAGTGCTGTGATGCCCTGGTCCCTTCATGGGATGATCTCTGATGCCCTGGTCCCTTCATGGGATGATCTCTGATGCCCTGGTCCCTTCATGGGATGATCTCTGATGCCCTGGTCCCTTCATGGGATGATCTCTGATGCCCTGGTCCCTTCATGGGATGATCTCTGATGCCCTGGTCCCTTCATGGGATGATCTCTGATGCCCTGGTCCCTTCATGGGATGATCTCTGATGCCCTGGTCCCTTCATGGGATGATCTTGCATACCTCTAATCATAGTGCTCTGATGCCCTGGACCCTTCATGGGATGATCTTTGATGCACTGCTCCCTTCATGGGATGATCTCTGATGCACTGGTCCCTTCATGGGATGATCTCTGATGCCCTGGTCCCTTCATGGGATGATCTCTGATGCACTGGTCCCTTCATGGGATGATCTTGCATACCTCTAATCATAGTGCTCTGATGCCCTGGACCCTTCATGGGATGATCTTTGATGCACTGCTCCCTTCATGGGATGATCTCTGATGCCCTGGTCCCTTCATGGGATGATCTCTGATGCCCTGGTCCCTTCATGGGATGATCTCTAATGCCCTGGTCCCTTCATGGGATGATCTCTGATGCCCTGGTCCCTTCATGGGATGATCTCTGATGCACTGGTCCCTTCATGGGATGACCTCTGATGCACTGGTCCCTTCATGGGATGACCTCTGATGCACTGGTCCCTTCATGGGATGACCTCTGATGCACTGGTCCCTTCATGGGATGATCTCAGATGCACTGGTCCCTTCATGGGATGATCTTGCATACCTCTAATCATAGTGCTGTGATGCCCTGGTCCCTTCATGGGATGATCTCTGATGCCCTGGTCCCTTCATGGGATGATCTCTGATGCCCTGGTCCCTTCATGGGATGTTCTCTGATGCCCTGGTCCCTTCATGGGATGATCTTGAATACCTCTAATCATAGTGCTGTGATGCCCTGGTCCCTTCATGGGATGATCTCTGATGCCCTGGTCCCTTCATGGGATGATCTCAGATGCACTGGTCCCTTCATGGGATGATCTTGCATACCTCTAATCATAGTGCTGTGATGCCCTGGTCCCTTCATGGGATGATCTCTGATGCAGTGGTCCCTTCATGGGATGATCTTGCATACCTCTAATCATAGTGCTGTGATGCCCTGGTCCCTTCGTGGGATGATCTCTGATGCCCTGGTCCCTTGATGGGATGATCTCTGATGCCCTGGTCCCTTCATGGGATGATGTCTGATGCACTGGTCCCTTCATGGGATGATCTTGCATACCTCTAATGTAAGTGCTGTGGTGTACTGGTCCCTTCATGGGATGATCTCTGATGCACTGGTCCCTTCATGGAATGATCTCTGATGCACTAGTCCCTTCATGGGATGATCTGATGCCCTGGTCTCTTAATGGGATGATCTGATGCCTTGGTCTCTTCATGGGATGATCTGATGCCCTGGTCCCTTCTTGGGATGATCTGATGCCCTGGTCCCTTCGTGGGATGTTCTCTGATGCCCTGGTCCCTTCGTGGGATGTTCTCTGATGCCCTGGTCCCTTCGTGGGATGTTCTCTGATGCCCTGGTCCCTTCATGGGATGATCTCTGATGCCCTGGTCCCTTCATGGGATGATCTCTGATGCCCTGGTCCCTTCATGGGATGATCTCTGATGCCCTGGTCCCTTCATGGGATGATCTCTGATGCCCTGGTCCCTTCATGGGATGATCTCTGATGCCCTGGTCCCTTCATGGGATGTTCTCTGATGCCCTGGTCCCTTCATGGGATGATCTTGAATACCTCTAATCATAGAGCTGTGATGCCCTGGTCCCTTCTTGGGATGATCTCTGATGCCCTGGTCCCTTCTTGGGATGATCTCTGATGCCCTGGTCCCTTCTTGGGATGATCTCTGATGCCCTGGTCCCTTCATGGGATGATCTCTGATGCCCTGGTCCCTTCATGGGATGATCTCTGATGCACTGGTCCCTTCATGGGATGATCTTGCATACCTCTAATCATAGTGCTCTGATGTACTGGTCCCTTCATGGGATGATCTTGCATACCTCTAATCATAGTGCTCTGATGCACTGGTCCCTTCATGGGATGATCTCTGATGCACTGGTCCCTTCATGGGATGATCTCTGATGCACTGGTCCCTTCATGGGATGATCTCTGATGCCCTGGTCCCTTCATGGGATGATCTCTGATGCCCTGGTCCCTTCATGGGATGATCTTGCATACCTCTAATCATAGTGCTGTGATGCACTGGTCCCTTCATGATATGATCTCTGATGCACTGGTCCCTTCATGGGATGATCTTGCATACCTCTAATCATAGTGCTCTGATGCCCTGGTCCCTTCATGGGATGATCGGTGATGCCCTGGTCCCTTCATGGGATGATCGGTGATGCCCTGGTCCCTTCATGGGATGATCGGTGATGCCCTGGTCCCTTCATGGGATGATCGGTGATGCCCTGGTCCCTTCATGGGATGATCTCTGATGCCCTGGTCCCTTCATGGGATGATCTCTGATGCCCTGGTCCCTTCATGGGATGATCTCTGATGCCCTGGTCCCTTCATGGGATGATCTCTGATGCCCTGGTCCCTTCATGGGATGATCTTGCATACCTATAATCATAATGCTGTGATGCCCTGGTCCCTTCATGGGATGATCTCTGATGCCCTGGTCCCTTCATGGGATGATCTCTGATGCCCTGGTCCCTTCATGGGATGATCTCTGATGCACTGGTCCATTCATGGGAGTATCTTGCATACCTCTAATCATAGTGCTCTGATGCCCTGGTCCCTTGATGGGATGATCACTGATGCCCTGGTCCCTTGATGGGATGATCTCTGATGCCCTGGTCCCTTCATGGGATGATCTTGCATACCTCTAATCATAGGGCTGTGATGCCCTGGTCCCTTCATGGGATGATCTCTGATGCCCTGGTCCCTTCATGGGATGATCTCTGATGCACTGGTCCATTCATGGGAGTATCTTGCATACCTCTAATCATAGTGCTCTGATGCCCTGGTCCCTTGATGGGATGATCTCTGATGCCCTGGTCCCTTGATGGGATGATCTCTGATGCCCTGGTCCCTTGATGGGATGATCTCTGATGCCCTGGTCCCTTCATGGGATGATCTGATGCACTGGTCCCTTCATGGGATGATCTTGCATACCTCTCATCACAGTGCTGTGACGCCCTGGTCCCTTCATGGGATGATCTCTGATGCCCTGGTCCCTTCATGGGATGATCTCTGATGCCCTGGTCCCTTCACGGGATGATCTCTGATGCCCTGGTCCCTTCATGGGATGATCTCTGATGCCCTGGTCCCTTCATGGGATGATCTCTGATGCCCTGGTCCCTTCATGGGATGATCTCTGATGCCCTGGTCCCTTCATGGGATGATCTCTGATGCCCTGGTCCCTTCATGGGATGATCTCTGATGCCCTGGTCCCTTCATGGGATGATCTCTGATGCCCTGGTCCCTTCATGGGATGATCTCTGATGCCCTGGTCCCTTCATGGGATGATCTCTGATGCCCTGGTCCCTTCATGGGATGATCTCCGATGCACTGGTCCCTTCATGGGATGATCTCCGATGCACTGGTCCCTTCATAGGATGATTTTGCATATCTCTAATCATAGTGTTGTGATGCACTGGTCCCTTCCTGGGATGATCTCTGCACTGGTCCCTTCATGGGATGATCTTGCATACCTCTAATCAAAGTGCTCTGATGCCCTGGTCCCTTCATGGGATGATCTGATGCACTGGTCCCTTCATGGGATGATCTTGCATACCTCATCACAGTGCTGTGACGCCCTGGTCCCTTCATGGGAGGATCTCTGATGCACTGGTCCCTTCATGGGATGATCTCTGATGCACTGGTCCCTTCATGGGATGATCTCTAAAGCACTGGTCCCTTCATGGGATGATCTTGCATACCTCTAATCATAGTGCTGTGATGCACTGGTCCCTTCACGGGGTGATCTCTGATGCCCTGGTCTCTTCATGGGATGATCTCTGATGCCCCCTCTATTCATGGGATGATCTCTGATGCCCTGGTCTCTTCATGGGAGGATCTCTGATGCACTGGTCCCTTCATGGGATGATCTCTGATGCCCTGGTCCCTTCATGGGATGATCTTGCATACCTCTACTCATAGTGCTGTGATGCCCTGGTCCCTTCATGGAATGTTCTCTGATGCCCTGGTCCCTTCATGGGATGTTCTCTGATGCCCTGGTCCCTTCATGGGATGATCTCTGATGCCCTGGTCCCTTCATGGGATGATCTCTGATGCCCTGGTCCCTTCATGGGATGATCTCTGATGCCCTGGTCCCTTCATGGGATGATCTCTGATGCACTGCTCCCTTCATGGGATGATCTCTGATGCACTGGTCCCTTCATGGGATGATCTTGCATACCTCTAATCATAGTGCTCTGATGCACTGGTCCCTTCATGGGATGATCTCTGATGCACTGGTCCCTTCATGGGATGATCTCTGATGCACTGGTCCCTTCATGGGATGAACTTGCATACCTCTAATCATAGTGCTGTGATGCACTGGTCCCTTCACGGGATGATCACTGATGCACTGGTCCCTTCACGGGATGATCACTGATGCACTGGTCCCTTCACGGGATGATCACTGATGCACTGGTCCCTTCACGGGATGATCTCTGATGCACTGGTCCCTTCACGGGATGATCTCTGATGCACTGGTCCCTTCACGGGATGATCTCTGATGCACTGGTCCCTTCACGGGATGATCTCTGATGCACTGGTCCCTTCACGGGATGATCTCTGATGCACTGGTCCCTTCACGGGATGATCTCTGATGCCCTGGTCCCTTCATGGGATGATCTCTGATGCCCTGGTCCCTTCATGGGATGATCTTGCATACCTATAATCATAGTGCTGTGATGGACTGGTCCCTTCATGGGATGCTCTCTGATGCCCTGGTCCCTTCATGGGATGATCTCTGATGCCCTGGTCCCTTCATGGGATGATCTCTGATGCCCTGGTCCCTTCATGGGATGATCTCTGATGCCCTGGTCCCTTCATGGGATGATCTCTGATGCCCTGGTCCCTTCATGGGATGATCTCTGATGCCCTGGTCCCTTCATGGGATGATCTCTGATGCCCTGGTCCCTTCATGGGATGATCTCTGATGCCCTGGTCCCTTCATGGGATGATCTCTGATGCCCTGGTCCCTTCATGGGATGATCTCTGATGCCCTGGTCCCTTCATGGGATGATCTCCGATGCACTGGTCCCTTCATGGGATGATCTCCGATGCACTGGTCCCTTCATGGGATGATCTTGCATACCTATAATCATAGTGCTGTGATGCCCTGGTCCCTTCATGGAATGTTCTTGCATACCTATAATCATAGTGCTGTGATGCCCTGGTCCCTTCATGGAATGTTCTCTGATGCCCTGGTCCCTTCATGGGATGTTCTCTGATGCCCTGGTCCCTTCATGGGATGATCTTGCATACCTCTACTCATAGTGCTGTGATGCACTGGTCCCTTCACGGGATGATCTCTGATGCACTGGTCCCTTCACGGGATGATCTCTGATGCACTGGTCCCTTCACGGGATGATCTCTGATGCACTGGTCCCTTCACGGGATGATCTCTGATGCACTGGTCCCTTCACGGGATGATCTCTGATGCACTGGTCCCTTCACGGGATGATCTCTGATGCACTGGTCCCTTCACGGGATGATCTCTGATGCACTGGTCCCTTCACGGGATGATCTCTGATGCCCTGGTCCCTTCACGGGATGATCTCTGATGCCCTGGTCCCTTCACGGGATGATCTCTGATGCCCTGGTCCCTTGATGGGATGATCTCTGATGCCCTGGTCCCTTCATGGGATGATCTTGCATACCTCTAATCATAGTGCTGTGGTGTACTGGTCCCTTCATGGGATGATCTCTGATGCACTGGTCCCTTCATGGGATGATCTCTGATGCACTGGTCCCTTCATGGGATGATCTCTGATGCCCTGGTCCCTTGATGGGATGATCTCTGATGCCCTGGTCCCTTCATGGGATGATCTTGCATACCTCTAATCATAGTGCTGTGATGCCCTGGTCCCTTCATGGGATGATCTCTGATGCACTGGTCCCTTCATGGGATGATCTCTGATGCACTGGTCCCTTCATGGGATGATCTTGCATACCTCTAATCACAGTGCTGTGATGCCCTGGTCCCTTCATGCGATGATCTCTGATGCACTGGTCCCTTCATGGGATGATCTTGCATACCTCTAATCATAGTGCTCTGATGCCCTGGTCCCTTCATGGGATGATCTTGCATACCTCTAATCACAGTACTGTGATGCCCTGGTCCCTTCATGGGATGATCTCTGATGCACTGGTCCCTTCATGGGATGATCTCTGATGCACTGGTCCCTTCATGGGATGATCTCTGATGCACTGGTCCCTTCATGGGATGATCTTGCATCCCTCTAATCATAGTGCTGTGATGCACTGGTCCCTTCACGGGATGATCTCTGATGCACTGGTCCCTTCATGGGATGATCTTGCATACCTCTAATCATATTGCTCTGATGCACTGGTCCCTTCATGGGATGATCTCTGATGCACTGGTCCCTTCATGGGATGATCTCTGATGCACTGCTCCCTTCATGGGATGATCTCTGATGCACTGGTCCCTTCATGGGATGATCTTGCATACCTCTAATCATAGTGCTGTGATGCCCTGGTCCCTTCATGTGATGATCTCTGATGCACTGGTCCCTTCATGGGATGATCTTGCATACCTCTAATCATAGTGCTGTGATGCACTGGTCCCTTCACGGGATGATCTCTGATGCACTGCTCCCTTCATGGGATGATCTCTGATGCACTGGTCCGTTCATGGGATGATCTTGCATACCTCTAATCATAGTGCTGTGATGCACTGGTCCCTTCATGGGATGATCTCTGCACTGGTCCCTTCATGGGATGATCTTGCATACCTCTAATCATAGTGCTGTGATGCACTGGTCCCTTCACGGGATGATCTCTGACCTGGTCCCTTCATGGGATGATCTCTAATGCACTGGTCCCTTCACGGGATGTCTGATGCACTGGTCCCTTCATGGGATGATCTTGCATACCTCTAATCATAGTGCTGTGATGCCCTGCTCCCTTCATGGGATGATCTCCGATTCCCTGCTCCCTTCATGGGATGATCTCCGATGCCCTGGTCCCTTCATGGGATGATCTCCGATGCCCTGGTCCCTTCATGGGATGATCTCCGATGCCCTGGTCCCTTCATGGGATGATCTCCGATGCCCTGGTCCCTTCATGGGATGATCTCCGATGCCCTGGTCCCTTCATGGGATGATCTCCGATGCCCTGGTCCCTTCATGGGATGATCTCCGATGCCCTGGTCCCTTCATGGGATGACCTCCGATGCCCTGGTCCCTTCATGGGATGACCTCCGATGCCCTGGTCCCTTCATGGGATGACCTCCGATGCCCTGGTCCCTTCATGGGATGACCTCCGATGCCCTGGTCCCTTCATGGGATGACCTCCGATGCCCTGGTCCCTTCATGGGATGACCTCCGATGCCCTGGTCCCTTCATGGGATGACCTCCGATGCCCTGGTCCCTTCATGGGATGATCTCCGATGCCCTGGTCCCTTCATGGGATGATCTCCGATGCCCTGGTCCCTTCATGGGATGATCTCCGATGCCCTGGTCCCTTCATGGGATGATCTCCGATGCCCTGGTCCCT
Organism: Triturus cristatus; assembly: GCF_964204655.1. NCBI lineage: Eukaryota > Metazoa > Chordata > Amphibia > Caudata > Salamandridae > Triturus > Triturus cristatus. The sequence goes on from NC_140592.1 coordinate 1,008,839,047, forward strand.
TCATGGGATGATCTCCGATGCCCTGGTCCCTTCATGGGATGATCTCCGATGCCCTGGTCCCTTCATGGGATGATCTCCGATGCCCTGGTCCCTTCGCGGGATGATCTCCGATGCCCTGGTCCCTTCGCGGGATGATCTCCGATGCCCTGGTCCCTTCGCGGGATGATCTCCGATGCCCTGGTCCCTTCGCGGGATGATCTCCGATGCCCTGGTCCCTTCGCGGGATGATCTCCGATGCCCTGGTCCCTTCGCGGGATGATCTCCGATGCCCTGGTCCCTTCGCGGGATGATCTCTGATGCCCTGGTCCCTTCGCGGGATGATCTCTGATGCCCTGGTCCCTTCGCGGGATGATCTCTGATGCCCTGGTCCCTTCGCGGGATGATCTCTGATGCCCTGGTCCCTTCGCGGGATGATCTCTGATGCCCTGGTCCCTTCGCGGGATGATCTCTGATGCCCTGGTCCCTTCGCGGGATGATCTCTGATGCCCTGGTCCCTTCGCGGGATGATCTCTGATGCCCTGGTCCCTTCATGGGATGATCTCAGATGCACTGGTCCCTTCATGGGATGATCTTGCATACCTCTAATCATAGTGCTTTGATGCACTGGTCCCTTCATGGGATGATCTTTGCACTGGTCCCTTCATGGGATGATCTTGCATACCGCTACTCATAGTGCTGTGATGCCCTTGTCCCTTCATGGGATGATCTTTGATGCCCTTGTCCCTTCATGGGATGATCTTTGATGCCCTGGTCCCTTCATGGGATGATCTCTGATGCCCTGGTCCCTTCATGGGATGATCTTTGATGCCCTGGTCCCTTCATGGGATGATCTTTGATGCCCTGGTCCCTTCATGGGATGATCTTTGATGCCCTGGTCCCTTCATGGGATGATCTTTGATGCCCTGGTCCCTTCATGGGATGATCTCTGATGCCCTGGTCCCTTCATGGGATGATCTCTGATGCCCTGGTCCCTTCATGGGATGATCTCTGATGCCCTGGTCCCTTCATGGGATGATCTCTGATGCCCTGGTCCCTTCATGGGATGATCTCTGATGCCCTGGTCCCTTCATGGGATGATCTCTGATGCCCTGGTCCCTTCATGGGATGATCTCTGATGCCCTGGTCCCTTCATGGGATGATCTCTGATGCACTGGTCCCTTCATGGGATGATCTTGCATACCTATAATCATAGTGCTGTGATGCCCTGGTCCCTTCATGGGATGATCTCTGATGCCCTGGTTCCTTCATGGGATGATCTCTGATGCCCTGGTCCCTTCACGGGATGATCTCTGCACTGGTCCCTTCATGGGATGATCTTGCATACCTCTAATCATAGTGCTGTGATGCCCTGCTCCCTTCATGGGATGATCTCTGATGCCCTGCTCCCTTCATGGGATGATCTCTGATGCCCTGGTCCCTTCATGGGATGATCTCTGATGCCCTGGTCCCTTCATGGGATGATCTCTGATGCCCTGGTCCCTTCATGGGATGATCTCTGATGCCCTGGTCCCTTCATGGGATGATCTCTGATGCCCTGGTCCCTTCATGGGATGATCTCTGATGCCCTGGTCCCTTCATGGGATGATCTCTGATGCCCTGGTCCCTTCATGGGATGATCTCTGATGCCCTGGTCCCTTCATGGGATGATCTCTGATGCCCTGGTCCCTTCATGGGATGATCTCTGATGCCCTGGTCCCTTCATGGGATGATCTCCGATGCACTGGTCCCTTCATAGGATGATTTTGCATATCTCTAATCATAGTGTTGTGATGCACTGGTCCCTTCCTGGGATGATCTCTGCACTGGTCCCTTCATGGGATGATCTTGCATACCTCTAATCATAGTGCTCTGATGCCCTGGTCCCTTCATGGGATGATCTGATGCACTGGTCCCTTCATGGGATGATCTTGCATACCTCTCATCACAGTGCTGTGACGCCCTGGTCCCTTCATGGGAGGATCTGATGCACTGGTCCCTTCATGGGATGATCTCTAAAGCACTGGTCCCTTCATGGGATGATCTCTAAAGCACTGGTCCCTTCATGGGATGATCTTGCATACCTCTAATCATAGTGCTGTGATGCACTGGTCCCTTCACGGGGTGAGCCCTGGTCTCTTCATGGGATGATCTCTGATGCCCCCTCTATTCATGGGATGATCTCTGATGCCCTGGTCCCTTCATGGGATGATCTTGCATACCTCTACTCATAGTGCTGTGATGCCCTGGTCCCTTCATGGAATGTTCTCTGATGCCCTGGTCCCTTCATGGGATGTTCTCTGATGCCCTGGTCCCTTCATGGGATGATCTTGCATACCTCTACTCATAGTGCTGTGATGCCCTGGTCCCTTCATGGGATGATCTCTGATGCCCTGGTCCCTTCATGGGATGATCTCTGATGCCCTGGTCCCTTCATGGGATGATCTCTGATGCCCTGGTCCCTTCATGGGATGATCTCTGATGCCCTGGTCCCTTCATGGGATGATCTCTGATGCCCTGGTCCCTTCATGGGATGATCTCTGATGCACTGCTCCCTTCATGGGATGATCTGATGCCCTGGTCCCTTCATGGGATGATCTCTGATGCACTGGTCCCTTAACGGGATGATCTGATGCACTGGTCCCTTCATGGGATGATCTTGCATACCTCTAATCATAGTGCTGTGATGCACTGCTCCCTTCACGGGATGATCTCTGATGCACTGCTCCCTTCATGGGATGATCTCTGATGCACTGGTCCCTTCATGGGATGATCTTGCATACCTCTAATCATAGTGCTGTGATGCACTGGTCCCTTCATGGGATGATCTCTGCACTGGTCCCTTCATGGGATGATCTTGCATACCTCTAATCATAGTGCTGTGATGCACTGGTCCCTTCACGGGATGATCTCTGATGCACTGGTCCCTTCATGGGATGATCTCTGATGCACTGGTCCCTTCACGGGATGTCTGATGCACTGGTCCCTTCATGGGATGATCTTGCATACCTCTAATCATAGTGCTGTGATGCCCTGCTCCCTTCATGGGATGATCTCCGATTCCCTGGTCCCTTCATGGGATGACCTCCGATGCCCTGGTCCCTTCATGGGATGACCTCCGATGCCCTGGTCCCTTCATGGGATGACCTCCGATGCCCTGGTCCCTTCATGGGATGACCTCCGATGCCCTGGTCCCTTTTGGGATGATCTCCGATGCCCTGGTCCCTTTTGGGATGATCTCCGATGCCCTGGTCCCTTTTGGGATGATCTCCGATGCCCTGGTCCCTTCATGGGATGATCTCCGATGCCCTGGTCCCTTCATGGGATGATCTCCGATGCCCTGGTCCCTTCATGGGATGATCTCCGATGCCCTGGTCCCTTCATGGGATGATCTCCGATGCCCTGGTCCCTTCATGGGATGATCTCCGATGCCCTGGTCCCTTCGCGGGATGATCTCCGATGCCCTGGTCCCTTCGCGGGATGATCTCTGATGCCCTGGTCCCTTCGCGGGATGATCTCTGATGCCCTGGTCCCTTCGCGGGATGATCTCTGATGCCCTGGTCCCTTCGCGGGATGATCTCTGATGCCCTGGTCCCTTCGCGGGATGATCTCTGATGCCCTGGTCCCTTCGCGGGATGATCTCTGATGCCCTGGTCCCTTCATGGGATGATCTCAGATGCCCTGGTCCCTTCATGGGATGATCTTGCATACCTCTAATCATAGTGCTTTGATGCACTGGTCCCTTCATGGGATGATCTTTGCACTGGTCCCTTCATGGGATGATCTCTGATGCACTGGTCCCTTCACGGGATGTCTGATGCACTGGTCCCTTCATGGGATGATCTTGCATACCGCTACTCATAGTGCTGTGATGCCCTGGTCCCTTCATGGGATGATCTTTGATGCCCTGGTCCCTTCATGGGATGATCTCTGATGCCCTGGTCCCTTCATGGGATGATCTCTGATGCCCTGGTCCCTTCATGGGATGATCTCTGATGCCCTGGTCCCTTCATGGGATGATCTCTGATGCCCTGGTCCCTTCATGGGATGATCTCTGATGCCCTGGTCCCTTCATGGGATGATCTCTGATGCCCTGGTCCCTTCATGGGATGATCTCTGATGCCCTGGTCCCTTCATGGGATGATCTCTGATGGCCTGGTCCCTTCATGGGATGATCTCTGATGGCCTGGTCCCTTCATGGGATGATCTCTGATGCCCTGGTCCCTTCATGGGATGATCTCCGATGCCCTGGTCCCTTCATGGGATGATCTGATGCCCTGGTCCCTTCATGGGATGATCTGATGCCCTGGTCCCTTCATGGGATGATCTCTGATGCCCTGGTCCCTTCATGGGATGATCTCTGATGCACTGGTCCCTTCATGGGATGATCTTGCATCCCTCTAATCATAGTGCTGTGATGCACTGGTCCCTTCACGGGATGATCTCTGATGCACTGGTCCCTTCATGGGATGATCTTGCATACCTCTAATCATATTGCTCTGATGCACTGGTCCCTTCATGGGATGATCTCTGATGCACTGGTCCCTTCATGGGATGATCTCTGATGCACTGGTCCCTTCATGGGATGATCTCTGATGCACTGGTCCCTTCATGGGATGATCTCTGATGCACTGGTCCCTTCATGGGGTGATGTCTGATACACTGGTCCCTTCATGGGATGATCTTGCATACCTCTAATCACAGTGTTGTGATGCCCTGGTCCCTTCATGGGATGATCTCTGATGCCCTGGTCCCTTCATGGGATGATCTCTGATGCCCTGGTCCCTTCATGGGATGATCTCTGATGCACTGGTCCCTTCATGGGATGATCTCTGATGCACTGGTCCCTTCATGGGATGATCTTGCATACCTCTAATCATAGTGCTGTGATGCCCTGGTCCCTTCATGTGATGATCTCTGATGCACTGGTCCCTTCATGGGATGATCTTGCATACCTCTAATCATAGTGCTGTGATGCACTGGTCCCTTCACGGGATGATCTCTGATGCACTGCTCCCTTCATGGGATGATCTCTGATGCACTGGTCCCTTCATGGGATGATCTTGCATACCTCTAATCATAGTGCTGTGATGCACTGGTCCCTTCATGGGATGATCTCTGCACTGGTCCCTTCATGGGATGATCTTGCATACCTCTAATCATAGTGCTGTGATGCACTGGTCCCTTCACGGGATGATCTCTGATGCACTGGTCCCTTCACGGGATGATCTCTGATGCACTGGTCCCTTCACGGGATGATCTCTGATGCACTGGTCCCTTCATGGGATGATCTTGCATACCTCTAATCATAGTGCTGTGATGCCCTGCTCCCTTCATGGGATGATCTCCGATTCCCTGGTCCCTTCATGGGATGATCTCCGATTCCCTGGTCCCTTCATGGGATGATCTCCGATTCCCTGGTCCCTTCATGGGATGATCTCCGATGCCCTGGTCCCTTCATGGGATGACCTCCGATGCCCTGGTCCCTTCATGGGATGACCTCCGATGCCCTGGTCCCTTCATGGGATGACCTCCGATGCCCTGGTCCCTTCATGGGATGACCTCCGATGCCCTGGTCCCTTCATGGGATGACCTCCGATGCCCTGGTCCCTTCATGGGATGACCTCCGATGCCCTGGTCCCTTCATGGGATGACCTCCGATGCCCTGGTCCCTTCATGGGATGATCTCCGATGCCCTGGTCCCTTCATGGGATGATCTCCGATGCCCTGGTCCCTTCATGGGATGATCTCCGATGCCCTGGTCCCTTCGCGGGATGATCTCCGATGCCCTGGTCCCTTCGCGGGATGATCTCCGATGCCCTGGTCCCTTCGCGGGATGATCTCCGATGCCCTGGTCCCTTCGCGGGATGATCTCCGATGCCCTGGTCCCTTCGCGGGATGATCTCCGATGCCCTGGTCCCTTCGCGGGATGATCTCCGATGCCCTGGTCCCTTCGCGGGATGATCTCCGATGCCCTGGTCCCTTCGCGGGATGATCTCCGATGCCCTGGTCCCTTCGCGGGATGATCTCCGATGCCCTGGTCCCTTCGCGGGATGATCTCCGATGCCCTGGTCCCTTCGCGGGATGATCTCCGATGCCCTGGTCCCTTCGCGGGATGATCTCCGATGCCCTGGTCCCTTCGCGGGATGATCTCCGATGCCCTGGTCCCTTCGCGGGATGATCTCCGATGCCCTGGTCCCTTCGCGGGATGATCTCCGATGCCCTGGTCCCTTCGCGGGATGATCTCCGATGCCCTGGTCCCTTCGCGGGATGATCTCCGATGCCCTGGTCCCTTCGCGGGATGATCTCCGATGCCCTGGTCCCTTCGCGGGATGATCTCCGATGCCCTGGTCCCTTCGCGGGATGATCTCCGATGCCCTGGTCCCTTCGCGGGATGATCTCCGATGCCCTGGTCCCTTCGCGGGATGATCTCCGATGCCCTGGTCCCTTCGCGGGATGATCTCCGATGCCCTGGTCCCTTCGCGGGATGATCTCCGATGCCCTGGTCCCTTCGCGGGATGATCTCCGATGCCCTGGTCCCTTCGCGGGATGATCTCCGATGCCCTGGTCCCTTCGCGGGATGATCTCCGATGCCCTGGTCCCTTCGCGGGATGATCTCCGATGCCCTGGTCCCTTCGCGGGATGATCTCCGATGCCCTGGTCCCTTCGCGGGATGATCTCCGATGCCCTGGTCCCTTCGCGGGATGATCTCCGATGCCCTGGTCCCTTCGCGGGATGATCTCTGATGCCCTGGTCCCTTCGCGGGATGATCTCTGATGCCCTGGTCCCTTCGCGGGATGATCTCTGATGCCCTGGTCCCTTCGCGGGATGATCTCTGATGCCCTGGTCCCTTCGCGGGATGATCTCTGATGCCCTGGTCCCTTCGCGGGATGATCTCTGATGCCCTGGTCCCTTCGCGGGATGATCTCTGATGCCCTGGTCCCTTCGCGGGATGATCTCTGATGCCCTGGTCCCTTCGCGGGATGATCTCTGATGCCCTGGTCCCTTCGCGGGATGATCTCTGATGCCCTGGTCCCTTCGCGGGATGATCTCTGATGCCCTGGTCCCTTCGCGGGATGATCTCTGATGCCCTGGTCCCTTCATGGGATGATCTCAGATGCACTGGTCCCTTCATGGGATGATCTTTGCACTGGTCCCTTCATGGGATGATCTTGCATACCGCTACTCATAGTGCTGTGATGCACTGGTCCCTTCATGCGATGGTCTTTGATGCCCTGGTCCCTTCATGGGATGATCTTTGATGCCCTGGTCCCTTCATGGGATGATCTCTGATGCCCTGGTCCCTTCATGGGATGATCTCTGATGCCCTGGTCCCTTCATGGGATGACCTCTGATGCACTGGTCCCTTCATGGGATGACCTCTGATGCACTGGTCCCTTCATGGGATGACCTCTGATGCCCTGGTCGCTTCATGGGATGATCTTTCATACCTCTAATCATAGTGCTATGATGCACTGGTCCCTTCATGGGATGATCTCTGATGCCCTGGTCCCTTCATGGGATGATCTCTGATGCCCTGGTCCCTTCATGGGATGATCTCTGATGCCCTGGTCCCTTCATGTGATGATCTCTGATGCCCTGGTCCCTTCATGGGATGATCTCTGATGCCCTGGTCCCTTCATGGGATGATCTCTGATGCCCTGGTCCCTTCATGGGATGATCTCTGATGCCCTGGTCCCTTCATGGGATGATCTCTGATGCCCTGGTCCCTTCATGGGATGATCTCTGATGCCCTGGTCCCTTCATGGGATGATCTCTGATGCCCTGGTCCCTTCATGGGATGATCTCTGATGCCCTGGTCCCTTCATGGGATGATCTCTGATGGCCTGGTCCCTTCATGGGATGATCTCTGATGGCCTGGTCCCTTCATGGGATGATCTCTGATGCCCTGGTCCCTTCATGGGATGATCTCTGATGCCCTGGTCCCTTCATGGGATGATCTCTGATGCCCTGGTCCCTTCATGGGATGATCTCTGATGCCCTGGTCCCTTCACGGGATGATCTCTGATGCACTGGTCCCTTCATGGGATGATCTTGCATACCTCTAATCATAGTGCTGTGATGCCCTGCTCCCTTCATGGGATGATCTCTGATGCCCTGCTCCCTTCATGGGATGATCTCTGATGCCCTGCTCCCTTCATGGGATGATCTCTGATGCCCTGCTCCCTTCATGGGATGATCTCTGATGCCCTGGTCCCTTCATGGGATGATCTCTGATGCCCTGGTCCCTTCATGGGATGATCTTGCATACCTATAATCATAGTGCTGTGATGCACTGGTCCCTTCACGGGATGATCTCTGATGCACTGGTCCCTTCACGGGATGATCTCTGATGCACTGGTCCCTTCACGGGATGATCTCTGATGCCCTGGTCCCTTGATGGGATGATCTCTGATGCCCTGGTCCCTTCATGGGATGATCTTGCATACCTCTAATCATAGTGCTGTGATGCCCTGGTCCCTTCATGGGATGATCTCTGATGCACTGGTCCCTTCATGGGATGATCTCTGATGCACTGGTCCCTTCATGGGATGATCTTGCATACCTCTAATCACAGTGCTGTGATGCCCTGGTCCCTTCATGGGATGATCTCTGATGGCCTGGTCCCTTCATGGGATGATCTCTGATGGCCTGGTCCCTTCATGGGATGATCTCTGATGGCCTGGTCCCTTCATGGGATGATCTTTGATGCCCTGGTCCCTTCATGGGATGATCTCCGATGCACTGGTCCCTTCATGGGATGATCTTGCATACCTATAATCATAGTGCTGTGATGCCCTGGTCCCTTCATGGGATGATCTGATGCCCTGGTCCCTTCATGGGATGATCTCTGATGCCCTGGTCCCTTCACGGGATGATCTGATGCACTGGTCCCTTCATGGGATGATCTTGCATACCTCTAATCATAGTGCTGTGATGCCCTGCTCCCTTCATGGGATGATCTCTGATGCCCTGTTCCCTTCATGGGATGATCTCTGATGCCCTGCTCCCTTCATGGGATGATCTCTGATGCCCTGCTCCCTTCATGGGATGATCTCTGATGCCCTGGTCCCTTCATGGGATGATCTCTGATGCCCTGGTCCCTTCATGGGATGATCTTGCATACCTCTAATCACAGTGCTGTGATGCCCTGGTCCCTTCATGGGATGATCTCTGATGCACTGGTCCCTTCATGGGATGATCTTGCATACCTCTAATCATAGTGCTCTGATGCCCTGGTCCCTTCATGGGATGATCTTGCATACCTCTAATCACAGTGCTGTGATGCCCTTGTCCCTTCATGGGATGATCTCTGATGCACTGGTCCCTTCATGGGATGATCTCTGATGCACTGGTCCCTTCATGGGATGATCTTGCATCCCTCTAATCATAGTGCTGTGATGCACTGGTCCCTTCACGGGATGATCTCTGATGCACTGGTCCCTTCATGGGATGATCTTGCATACCTCTAATCATATTGCTCTGATGCACTGGTCCCTTCATGGGATGATCTCTGATGCACTGGTCCCTTCATGGGATGATCTCTGATGCACTGGTCCCTTCATGGGATGATCTCTGATGCACTGGTCCCTTCATGGGATGATCTCTGATGCACTGGTCCCTTCATGGGGTGATGTCTGATACACTGGTCCCTTCATGGGATGATCTCTGATGCCCTGGTCCCTTCATGGGATGATCTCTGATGCCCTGGTCCCTTCATGGGATGATCTCTGATGCCCTGGTCCCTTCATGGGATGATCTCTGATGCCCTGGTCCCTTCATGGGATGATCTCTGATGCCCTGGTCCCTTCATGGGATGATCTCTGATGCACTGGTCCCTTCATGGGATGATCTCTGATGCCCTGGTCCCTTCATGGGATGATCTTGCATACCTCTAATCATAGTGCTGTGATGCACTGGTCCCTTCACGGGATGATCTGATGCCCTGGTCTCTTCATGGGATGATCTTGCATACCTCTAATCATAGTGCTGTGATGCCCTGCTCCCTTCATGGGATGATCTCTGATGCCCTGCTCCCTTCATGGGATGATCTCTGATGCACTGCTCCCTTCATGGGATGATCTCTGATGCACTGGTCCCTTCATGGGATGATCTTGCATACCTCTAATCATAGTGCTGTGATGCACTGGTCCCTTCACGGGATGATCTCTGATGCACTGCTCCCTTCATGGGATGATCTCTGCACTGGTCCCTTCATGGGATGATCTTGCATACCTCTAATCATAGTGCTGTGATGCACTGGTCCCTTCATGGGATGATCTCTGCACTGGTCCCTTCATGGGATGATCTTGCATACCTCTAATCATAGTGCTGTGATGCACTGGTCCCTTCACGGGATGATCTCTGATGCACTGGTCCCTTCATGGGATGATCTCTGATGCACTGGTCCCTTCACGGGATGTCTGATGCACTGGTCCCTTCATGGGATGATCTTGCATACCTCTAATCATAGTGCTGTGATGCCCTGCTCCCTTCATGGGATGATCTCCGATTCCCTGCTCCCTTCATGGGATGATCTCCGATTCCCTGGTCCCTTCATGGGATGATCTCCGATTCCCTGGTCCCTTCATGGGATGATCTCCGATTCCCTGGTCCCTTCATGGGATGACCTCCGATGCCCTGGTCCCTTCATGGGATGATCTCCGATGCCCTGGTCCCTTCATGGGATGATCTCCGATGCCCTGGTCCCTTCATGGGATGATCTCCGATGCCCTGGTCCCTTCATGGGATGATCTCCGATGCCCTGGTCCCTTCATGGGATGATCTCCGATGCCCTGGTCCCTTCATGGGATGATCTCCGATGCCCTGGTCCCTTCATGGGATGATCTCCGATGCCCTGGTCCCTTCGCGGGATGATCTCTGATGCCCTGGTCCCTTCATGGGATGATCTCAGATGCACTGGTCCCTTCATGGGATGATCTTGCATACCTCTAATCACAGTGCTTTGATGCACTGGTCCCTTCATGGGATGATCTTTGCACTGGTCCCTTCATGGGATGATCTTGCATACCGCTACTCATAGTGCTGTGATGCCCTGGTCCCTTCATGGGATGATCTTTGATGCCCTGGTCCCTTCATGGGATGATCTCTGATGCCCTGGTCCCTTCATGGGATGATCTCTGATGCCCTGGTCCCTTCATGGGATGATCTCTGATGCCCTGGTCCCTTCATGGGATGATCTCTGATGCCCTGGTCCCTTCATGGGATGATCTCTGATGCCCTGGTCCCTTCATGGGATGATCTCTGATGCCCTGGTCCCTTCATGGGATGATCTCTGATGCCCTGGTCCCTTCATGGGATGATCTCTGATGCCCTGGTCCCTTCATGGGATGATCTCTGATGCCCTGGTCCCTTCATGGGATGATCTCTGATGCCCTGGTCCCTTCATGGGATGATCTCTGATGCCCTGGTCCCTTCATGGGATGATCTCTGATGCCCTGGTCCCTTCATGGGATGATCTCTGATGCCCTGGTCCCTTCATGGGATGATCTCTGATGCCCTGGTCCCTTCATGGGATGATCTCCGATGCACTGGTCCCTTCATGGGATGATCTTGCATACCTATAATCATAGTGCTGTGATGCCCTGGTCCCTTCATGGGATGATCTCTGATGCCCTGGTCCCTTCATGGGATGATCTCTGATGCCCTGGTCCCTTCACGGGATGATCTCTGATGCACTGGTCCCTTCATGGGATGATCTTGCATACCTCTAATCATAGTGCTGTGATGCCCTGCTCCCTTCATGGGATGATCTCTGATGCCCTGCTCCCTTCATGGGATGATCTCTGATGCCCTGCTCCCTTCATGGGATGATCTCTGATGCCCTGGTCCCTTCATGGGATGATCTCTGATGCCCTGGTCCCTTCATGGGATGATCTTGCATACCTATAATCATAGTGCTGTGATGCACTGGTCCCTTCACGGGATGATCTCTGATGCACTGGTCCCTTCACGGGATGATCTCTGATGCACTGGTCCCTTCACGGGATGATCTCTGATGCACTGGTCCCTTCACAGGATGATCTCTGATGCACTGGTCCCTTCACGGGATGATCTCTGATGCACTGGTCCCTTCACGGGATGATCTCTGATGCCCTGGTCCCTTGATGGGATGATCTCTGATGCCCTGGTCCCTTCATGGGATGATCTTGCATACCTCTAATCATAGTGCTGTGATGCCCTGGTCCCTTCATGGGATGATCTCTGATGCACTGGTCCCTTCATGGGATGATCTCTGATTCACTGGTCCCTTCATGGGATGATCTTGCATACCTCTAATCACAGTGCTGTGATGCCCTGGTCCCTTCATGGGATGATCTCTGATGCACTGGTCCCTTCATGGGATGATCTTGCATACCTCTAATCATAGTGCTCTGATGCCCTGGTCCCTTCATGGGATGATCTTGCATACCTCTAATCAGTGCTGTGATGCCCTGGTCCCTTCATGGGATGATCTCTGATGCACTGGTCCCTTCATGGGATGATCTCTGATGCACTGGTCCCTTCATGGGATGATCTCTGATGCACTGGTCCCTTCATGGGATGATCTTGCATCCCTCTAATCATAGTGCTGTGATGCACTGGTCCCTTCACGGGATGGTCTCTGATGCACTGGTCCCTTCATGGGATGATCTTGCATACCTCTAATCATATTGCTCTGATGCACTGGTCCCTTCATGGGATGATCTCTGATGCACTGGTCCCTTCATGGGATGATCTCTGATGCACTGGTCCCTTCATGGGGTGATGTCTGATACACTGGTCCCTTCATGGGATGATCTTGCATACCTCTAATCATAGTGCTGTGATGCACTGGTCCCTTCACGGGATGATCTGATGCCCTGGTCTCTTCATGGAATGATCTTGCATACCTCTAATCATAGTGCTGTGATGCCCTGGTCCCTTCATGGGATGATCTCTGATGCCCTGCTCCCTTCATGGGATGATCTCTGATGCACTGCTCCCTTCATGGGATGATCTCTGATGCACTGGTCCCTTCATGGGATGATCTTGCATACCTCTAATCATAGTGCTGTGATGCACTGGTCCCTTCACGGGATGATCTCTGATGCACTGCTCCCTTCATGGGATGATCTCTGATGCACTGGTCCCTTCATGGGATGATCTTGCATACCTCTAATCATAGTGCTGTGATGCACTGGTCCCTTCATGGGATGATCTCTGCACTGGTCCCTTCATGGGATGATCTTGCATACCTCTAATCATAGTGCTGTGATGCACTGGTCCCTTCACGGGATGATCTCTGATGCACTGGTCCCTTCATGGGATGATCTCTGATGCACTGGTCCCTTCACGGGATGTCTGATGCACTGGTCCCTTCATGGGATGATCTTGCATACCTCTAATCATAGTGCTGTGATGCCCTGCTCCCTTCATGGGATGATCTCCGATTCCCTGCTCCCTTCATGGGATGATCTCCGATTCCCTGCTCCCTCATGGGATGATCTCCGATTCCCTGGTCCCTTCATGGGATGATCTCCGATTCCCTGGTCCCTTCATGGGATGACCTCCGATGCCCTGGTCCCTTCATGGGATGACCTCCGATGCCCTGGTCCCTTCATGGGATGACCTCCGATGCCCTGGTCCCTTCATGGGATGACCTCCGATGCCCTGGTCCCTTCGCGGGATGATCTCTGATGCCCTGGTCCCTTCATGGGATGATCTCTGATGCACTGGTCCCTTCATGGGATGATCTTGCATACCTCTAATCATAGTGCTGTGATGCCCTGGTCCCTTCATGGGATGATCTCTGATGCCCTGGTCCCTTCATGGGATGATCTCTGATGCCCTGGTCCCTTCATGGGATGATCTCTGATGCCCTGGTCCCTTCATGGGATGATCTCTGATGCCCTGGTCCCTTCATGGGATGATCTCTGATGCCCTGGTCCCTTCATGGGATGATCACAGATGCCCTGGTCCCTTCATGGGATGATCTCAGATGCACTGGTCCCTTCATGGGATGATCTTGCATACCTCTAATCATAGTGCTTTGATGCCCTGGTCCCTTCATGAGATGATCTCTGATGCACTGGTCCCTTCATGGGATGATCTTTGCACTGGTCCCTTCATGGGATGATCTTGCATACCTCTAATCGTAGTGCTGTGATGCACTGGTCCCTTCATGGGATGATCTCTGATGCACTGGTCCCTTCATGGGATGATGTCTGATGCACTGGTCCCTTCATGGGATGATCTTGCATACCTCTAATCATAGTGCTGTGATGCCCTGGTCCCTTCATGGGATGATCTCTGATGCACTGGTCCCTTCATGGGATGATCTCTGATGCACTGGTCCCTTCATGGGATATCTGATGCACTGGTCCCTTCATGGGATGATCCTGCATACCTCTAATCATAGTGCTGTTATGCCCTGGTCCCTTCATGGGATGATCTCTGATGCCCTGGTCCCTTCATGGGATGATCTCTGATGCCCTGGTCCCTTCATGGGATGATCTCTGATGCCCTGGTCCCTTCATGGGATGATCTCTGATGGCCTGGTCCCTTCATGGGATGATCTCTGATGCCCTGGTCCCTTCATGGGATGATCTCTGATGCCCTGGTCCCTTCATGGGATGATCTCTGATGCCCTGGTCCCTTCATGGGATGATCTCTGATGCCCTGGTCCCTTCATGGGATGATCTCTGATGCCCTGGTCCCTTCATGGGATGATCTCTGATGCCCTGGTCCCTTCATGGGATGATCTCTGATGCCCTGGTCCCTTCATGGGATGATCTCTGATGCCCTGGTCCCTTCATGGGATGATCTTGCATACCTCTAATCATAGTGCTGTGATGCACTGGTCTCTTCACGGGATGATCTCTGATGCCCTGGTCCCTTCACGGGATGATCTCTGATGCCCTGGTCCCTTCATGGGATGATCTCTGATGCCCTGGTCCCTTCATGGGATGATCTCTGATGCCCTGGTCCCTTCATGAGATGATCTCTGATGCACTTTTCCCTTCATGGGATGATCTTGCATACCTCTAATCACAGTGTTGTGATGCCCTGGTCCCTTCATGGGATGATCTCTGCACTGGTCCCTTCATGGGATGATCTTTGCACTGGTCCCTTCATGGGATGATCTTGCATACCTCTAATCATAGTGCTGTGATGCCCTGGTCCCTTCATGGGATGATCTCTGATGCACTGGTCCCTTCATGGGATGATCTTGCATACCTCTAATGTACGTGCTGTGGTGTACTGGTCCCTTCATGGGATGATCTCTGATGCCCCGGTCCCTTCATGGGATGATCTCTGATGCCCTGGTCCCTTCATGGGATGATCTCTGATGCCCTGGTCCCTTCATGAGATGATCTCTGATGCACTTGTCCCTTCATGGGATGATCTTTCATACCTCTAATCATAGTGCTGTGATGCCCTTGTCCCTTGAGATGATCTCTGATGCCCTGGTCCCTTGATGGGATGATCTCTGATGCCCTGGTCCCTTGATGGGATGATCTCTGATGCTCTGGTCCCTTCATGGGATGATCTTTGATGCCCTGGTCCCTTCATGGGATGATCTCTGATGCACTGGTCCCTTCATGTGATGATCCTGCATACCTCTAATCATAGTGCTGTGATGCCCTGGTCCCTTCATGGGATGATGTCTGATGCCCTGGTCCCTTCATGGGATGATCTCTGAAGCCCTGGTCTTATGGGATGATCTTTGATGGCCTGGTCCCTTCATGGGATGTTCTCTGATGCACTGGTCCCTTCATGGGATGTTCTCTGATGCACTGGTCCCTTCATGGGATGATCTTGCATACCTCTAATCATAGTGCTGTGATGCACTGGTCCCTTCATGGGATGATCTCTGATGCCCTGGTCCCTTCATGGGATGATCTCTGATGCCCTGGTCCCTTCATGGGATGATCTCTGATGCCCTGGTCCCTTCATGGGATGATCTCTGATGCCCTGGTCCCTTCATGGGATGATCTCTGATGCCCTGGTCCCTTCATGGGATGATCTCTGATGCCCTGGTCCCTTCATGGGATGATCTCTGATGCCCTGGTCCCTTCATGGGATAATCTCAGATGCCCTGGTCCCTTCATGGGATGATCTCAGATGCACTGGTCCCTTCATGGGATGATCTTGCATACCTCTAATCATAGTGCTTTGATGCCCTGGTCCCTTCATGAGATGATCTCTGATGCACTGGTCCCTTCATGGGATGATCTTTGCACTGGTCCCTTCATGGGATGATCTTGCATACCTCTAATCATAGTGCTGTGATGCCCTGGTCCCTTCATGGGATGATCTCTGATGCACTGGTCCCTTCATGGGATGATCTTGCATACCTCTAATGTACGTGCTGTGGTGTACTGGTCCCTTCATGGGATGATCTCTGATGCCCCGGTCCCTTCATGGGATGATCTCTGATGCACTGGTCCCTTCATGGGATGATCTCTGATGCACTGGTCCCTTCATGGGATGATCTCTGAAGCCCTGGTCTTATGGGATGATCTTTGATGGCCTGGTCCCTTCATGGGATGTTCTCTGATGCACTGGTCCCTTCATGGGATGTTCTCTGATGCCCTGGTCCCTTCATGGGATGATGTCTGATGCACTGGTCCCTTCATGGGATGATCTTGCATACCTCTAATCATAGTGCTGTGATGCCCTGGTCCCTTCATGGGATGATCTCTGATGCACTGGACCCTTCATGTGATGATCCTGCATACCTCTAATCATAGTGCTGTGATGCACTGGTCCCTTCATGGGATGATCTCTGATGCACTGGTCCCTTCATGGGATGATCTCTGATGCACTGGTCCCTTCATGGGATGATCTCTGATGCCCTGGTCCCTTCATGGGATGATCTCTGATGCCCTGGTCCCTTCATGGGATGATCTCTGATGCCCTGGTCCCTTCATGGGATGATCTCTGATGCCCTGGTCCCTTCATGGGATGATCTCTGATGCCCTGGTCCCTTCATGAGATGATCTCTGCACTTGTCCCTTCATGGGATGATCTTTCATACCTCTAATCATAGTGCTGTGATGCCCTGGTCCCTTGATGGGATTATCTCTGATGCCCTGGTCCCTTCATGGGATGATCTCTGATGCCCTGGTCCCTTCATGGGATGATCTCTGATGCCCTGGTCCCTTCATGGGATGATCTCTGATGCCCTGGTCCCTTCATGGGATGATCTCTGATGCCCTGGTCCCTTCATGGGATGATCTCTGATGCCCTGGTCTCTTCATGGGATGATGTCTGATGCCCTGGTCCCTTCATGGGATGATCTCTGATGCACTGGTCCCTTCATGGGATGATCTCTGATGCCCTGGTCCCTTCATGGGATGATCTCTGATGCCCTGGTCCCTTCATGGGATGATCTTGCATACCTCTAATCATAGTGCTGTGATGCCCTGGTCCCTTCATGGGATGATGTCTGATGCCCTGGTCCCTTCATGGGATGATGTCTGATGCCCTGGTCCCTTCATGGGATGATGTCTGATGCCCTGGTCCCTTCATGGGATGATGTCTGATGCCCTGGTCCCTTCATGGGATGATGTCTGATGCACTGGTCCCTTCATGGGATGATGTCTGATGCACTGGTCCCTTCATGGGATGATCTCTGATGCTCTGGTCCCTTCATGGGAAGATCTTGCATACCTCTAATCCTAGTGCTCTGATGCCCTGGTCCCTTCATGGGATGATGTCTGATGCCCTGGTCCCTTCATGGGATGATGTCTAATGCCCCGGTCTCTTCATGGGATGATGTCTAATGCCCCGGTCCCTTCATGGGATGATGTCTAATGCCCGGTCCCTTCATGGGATGATGTCTGATGCCCTGGTCCCTTCATGGGATGATCTGATGCCCTGGTCCCTTCATGGGATGATCTGATGCCCTGGTCCCTTCATGGGATGATCTGATGCCCTGGTCCCTTCATGGGATGATCTGATGCCCTGGTCCCTTCATGGGATGATCTGATACCCTGGTCCCTTCATGGGATGATCTGATGCCCTGGTCCCTTCATGGGATGATCTGATGCCCTGGTCCCTTCATGGGATGATCTCGGATGCCCTGGTCCCTTCATGGGATGATCTCTGATGCACTGGTCCCTTCATGGGATGATGTCTGATGCACTGGTCCCTTCATGGGATGATCTCTGATGCACTGGTCCCTTCATGGGATGATCTTGCATACCTCTAATCATAGTGCTGTGATGCACTGGTCCCTTCATGGGATGATCTCTGATGCACTGGTCCCTTTAATGGGATGATGTCTGATGCACTGGTCTCTTCATGGGATGATCTTGCATACCTCTAATCATAGTGCTGTGATGCCCTGGTCCCTTCATGGGATGATCTTTGATGCCCTGGTCCCTTCATGGGATGATCTTTGATGCCCTGGTCCCTTCATGGGATGATCTCTGATGCACTGCTCCCTTCATGGGATGATCTCTGATGCACTGGTCCCTTCATGGGATGATCTTGCATACCTCTATTCATAGTGCTGTGATGCCCTGGTCCCTTCATGGGATGATCCCTGATGCCCTGGTCCCGTCATGGGATGATCTCTGATGCCCTGGTCCCGTCATGGGATGATCTCTGATGCACTGGTCTCTTCATGGGATGATCTCTGATGCCCCCTCTATTCATGGGATGATCTCTGATGCCCTGGTCTCTTCATGGGAGGATCTCTGATGCCCTGGTCCCTTCATGGGATGATCTTGCATACCTCTACTCATAGTGCTGTGATGCACTGGTCCCTTCATGGGATGATCTCTGATGCACTGGTCCCTTCATGGGATGATCTCTGATGCACTGGTCCCTTCATGGGATGATCTCTGAAGCCCTGGTCTTATGGGATGATCTTTGATGCCCTGGTCCCTTCATGGGATGTTCTCTGATGCACTGGTCCCTTCATGGGATGTTCTCTGATGCACTGGTCCCTTCATGGGATGATGTCTGATGCACTGGTCCCTTCATGGGATGATCTTGCATACCTCTAATCATAGTGCTGTGATGCCCTGGTCCCTTCATGGGATGATCTCTGATGCACTGGACCCTTCATGTGATGATCCTGCATACCTCTAATCATAGTGCTGTGATGCACTGGTCCCTTCATGGGATGATCTCTGATGCCCTGGTCCCTTCATGGGATGATCTCTGATGCCCTGGTCCCTTCATGGGATGATCTCTGATGCCCTGGTCCCTTCATGGGATGATCTCTGATGCCCTGGTCCCTTCATGGGATGATCTCTGATGCCCTGGTCCCTTCATGGGATGATCTCTGATGCCCTGGTCCCTTCATGAGATGATCTCTGCACTTGTCCCTTCATGGGATGATCTTTCATACCTCTAATCATAGTGCTGTGATGCCCTGGTCCCTTGATGGGATTATCTCTGATGCCCTGGTCCCTTCATGGGATGATCTCTGATGCCCTGGTCCCTTCATGGGATGATCTCTGATGCCCTGGTCCCTTCATGGGATGATCTCTGATGCCCTGGTCCCTTCATGGGATGATCTCTGATGCCCTGGTCCCTTCATGGGATGATCTCTGATGCCCTGGTCCCTTCATGGGATGATCTCTGAAGCCCTGGTCTTATGGGATGATCTTTGATGCCCTGGTCCCTTCATGGGATGATCTCTGATGCCCTGGTCCCTTCATGGGATGATCTCTGATGCCCTGGTCCCTTCATGGGATGATCTTGCATACCTCTAATCATAGTGCTGTGATGCCCTGGTCCCTTCATGGGATGATGTCTGATGCCCTGGTCCCTTCATGGGATGATGTCTGATGCCCTGGTCCCTTCATGGGATGATGTCTGATGCCCTGGTCCCTTCATGGGATGATGTCTGATGCCCTGGTCCCTTCATGGGATGATGTCTGATGCCCTGGTCCCTTCATGGGATGATGTCTGATGCCCTGTTCCCTTCATGGGATGATGTCTGATGCCCTGGTCCCTTCATGGGATGATGTCTGATGCACTGGTCCCTTCATGGGATGATGTCTGATGCACTGGTCCCTTCATGGGATGATCTCTGATGCTCTGGTCCCTTCATGGGAAGATCTTGCATACCTCTAATCCTAGTGCTCTGATGCCCTGGTCCCTTCATGGGATGATGTCTGATGCCCTGGTCCCTTCATGGGATGATGTCTAATGCCCCGGTCCCTTCATGGGATGATGTCTAATGCCCGGTCCCTTCATGGGATGATGTCTGATGCCCTGGTCCCTTCATGGGATGATCTGATGCCCTGGTCCCTTCATGGGATGATCTGATGCCCTGGTCCCTTCATGGGATGATCTGATGCCCTGGTCCCTTCATGGGATGATCTGATGCCCTGGTCCCTTCATGGGATGATCTGATGCCCTGGTCCCTTCATGGGATGATCTGATGCCCTGGTCCCTTCATGGGATGATCTCGGATGCCCTGGTCCCTTCATGGGATGATCTCGGATGCACTGGTCCCTTCATGGGATGATGTCTGATGCACTGGTCCCTTCATGGGATGATCTCTGATGCCCTGGTCCCTTCATGGGATGATGTCTGATGCACTGGTCCCTTCATGGGATGATCTTGCATACCTCTAATCATAGTGCTGTGATGCCCTGGTCCCTTCATGGGATGATCTCTGATGCACTGGACCCTTCATGTGATGATCCTGCATACCTCTAATCATAGTGCTGTGATGCACTGGTCCCTTCATGGGATGATCTCTGATGCACTGGTCCCTTCATGGGATGATCTCTGATGCACTGGTCCCTTCATGGGATGATCTCTGATGCCCTGGTCCCTTCATGGGATGATCTCTGATGCCCTGGTCCCTTCATGGGATGATCTCTGATGCCCTGGTCCCTTCATGGGATGATCTCTGATGCCCTGGTCCCTTCATGGGATGATCTCTGATGCCCTGGTCCCTTCATGAGATGATCTCTGCACTTGTCCCTTCATGGGATGATCTTTCATACCTCTAATCATAGTGCTGTGATGCCCTGGTCCCTTGATGGGATTATCTCTGATGCCCTGGTCCCTTCATGGGATGATCTCTGATGCCCTGGTCCCTTCATGGGATGATCTCTGATGCCCTGGTCCCTTCATGGGATGATCTCTGATGCCCTGGTCCCTTCATGGGATGATCTCTGATGCCCTGGTCCCTTCATGGGATGATCTCTGATGCCCTGGTCTCTTCATGGGATGATGTCTGATGCCCTGGTCCCTTCATGGGATGATCTCTGATGCACTGGTCCCTTCATGGGATGATCTCTGATGCCCTGGTCCCTTCATGGGATGATCTCTGATGCCCTGGTCCCTTCATGGGATGATCTTGCATACCTCTAATCATAGTGCTGTGATGCCCTGGTCCCTTCATGGGATGATGTCTGATGCCCTGGTCCCTTCATGGGATGATGTCTGATGCCCTGGTCCCTTCATGGGATGATGTCTGATGCCCTGGTCCCTTCATGGGATGATGTCTGATGCCCTGGTCCCTTCATGGGATGATGTCTGATGCACTGGTCCCTTCATGGGATGATGTCTGATGCACTGGTCCCTTCATGGGATGATCTCTGATGCTCTGGTCCCTTCATGGGAAGATCTTGCATACCTCTAATCCTAGTGCTCTGATGCCCTGGTCCCTTCATGGGATGATGTCTGATGCCCTGGTCCCTTCATGGGATGATGTCTAATGCCCCGGTCTCTTCATGGGATGATGTCTAATGCCCCGGTCCCTTCATGGGATGATGTCTAATGCCCGGTCCCTTCATGGGATGATGTCTGATGCCCTGGTCCCTTCATGGGATGATCTGATGCCCTGGTCCCTTCATGGGATGATCTGATGCCCTGGTCCCTTCATGGGATGATCTGATGCCCTGGTCCCTTCATGGGATGATCTGATGCCCTGGTCCCTTCATGGGATGATCTGATACCCTGGTCCCTTCATGGGATGATCTGATGCCCTGGTCCCTTCATGGGATGATCTCGGATGCCCTGGTCCCTTCATGGGATGATCTCTGATGCACTGGTCCCTTCATGGGATGATGTCTGATGCACTGGTCCCTTCATGGGATGATCTCTGATGCACTGGTCCCTTCATGGGATGATCTTGCATACCTCTAATCATAGTGCTGTGATGCACTGGTCCCTTCATGGGATGATCTCTGATGCACTGGTCCCTTTAATGGGATGATGTCTGATGCACTGGTCTCTTCATGGGATGATCTTGCATACCTCTAATCATAGTGCTGTGATGCCCTGGTCCCTTCATGGGATGATCTTTGATGCCCTGGTCCCTTCATGGGATGATCTTTGATGCCCTGGTCCCTTCATGGGATGATCTCTGATGCACTGCTCCCTTCATGGGATGATCTCTGATGCACTGGTCCCTTCATGGGATGATCTTGCATACCTCTATTCATAGTGCTGTGATGCCCTGGTCCCTTCATGGGATGATCCCTGATGCCCTGGTCCCGTCATGGGATGATCTCTGATGCCCTGGTCCCGTCATGGGATGATCTCTGATGCACTGGTCTCTTCATGGGATGATCTCTGATGCCCCCTCTATTCATGGGATGATCTCTGATGCCCTGGTCTCTTCATGGGAGGATCTCTGATGCCCTGGTCCCTTCATGGGATGATCTTGCATACCTCTACTCATAGTGCTGTGATGCACTGGTCCCTTCATGGGATGATCTCTGATGCACTGGTCCCTTCATGGGATGATCTCTGATGCACTGGTCCCTTCATGGGATGATCTCTGAAGCCCTGGTCTTATGGGATGATCTTTGATGCCCTGGTCCCTTCATGGGATGTTCTCTGATGCACTGGTCCCTTCATGGGATGTTCTCTGATGCACTGGTCCCTTCATGGGATGATGTCTGATGCACTGGTCCCTTCATGGGATGATCTTGCATACCTCTAATCATAGTGCTGTGATGCCCTGGTCCCTTCATGGGATGATCTCTGATGCACTGGACCCTTCATGTGATGATCCTGCATACCTCTAATCATAGTGCTGTGATGCACTGGTCCCTTCATGGGATGATCTCTGATGCCCTGGTCCCTTCATGGGATGATCTCTGATGCCCTGGTCCCTTCATGGGATGATCTCTGATGCCCTGGTCCCTTCATGGGATGATCTCTGATGCCCTGGTCCCTTCATGGGATGATCTCTGATGCCCTGGTCCCTTCATGGGATGATCTCTGATGCCCTGGTCCCTTCATGAGATGATCTCTGCACTTGTCCCTTCATGGGATGATCTTTCATACCTCTAATCATAGTGCTGTGATGCCCTGGTCCCTTGATGGGATTATCTCTGATGCCCTGGTCCCTTCATGGGATGATCTCTGATGCCCTGGTCCCTTCATGGGATGATCTCTGATGCCCTGGTCCCTTCATGGGATGATCTCTGATGCCCTGGTCCCTTCATGGGATGATCTCTGATGCCCTGGTCCCTTCATGGGATGATCTCTGATGCCCTGGTCCCTTCATGGGATGATCTCTGAAGCCCTGGTCTTATGGGATGATCTTTGATGCCCTGGTCCCTTCATGGGATGATCTCTGATGCCCTGGTCCCTTCATGGGATGATCTCTGATGCCCTGGTCCCTTCATGGGATGATCTTGCATACCTCTAATCATAGTGCTGTGATGCCCTGGTCCCTTCATGGGATGATGTCTGATGCCCTGGTCCCTTCATGGGATGATGTCTGATGCCCTGGTCCCTTCATGGGATGATGTCTGATGCCCTGGTCCCTTCATGGGATGATGTCTGATGCCCTGGTCCCTTCATGGGATGATGTCTGATGCCCTGGTCCCTTCATGGGATGATGTCTGATGCCCTGTTCCCTTCATGGGATGATGTCTGATGCCCTGGTCCCTTCATGGGATGATGTCTGATGCACTGGTCCCTTCATGGGATGATGTCTGATGCACTGGTCCCTTCATGGGATGATCTCTGATGCTCTGGTCCCTTCATGGGAAGATCTTGCATACCTCTAATCCTAGTGCTCTGATGCCCTGGTCCCTTCATGGGATGATGTCTGATGCCCTGGTCCCTTCATGGGATGATGTCTAATGCCCCGGTCCCTTCATGGGATGATGTCTAATGCCCGGTCCCTTCATGGGATGATGTCTGATGCCCTGGTCCCTTCATGGGATGATCTGATGCCCTGGTCCCTTCATGGGATGATCTGATGCCCTGGTCCCTTCATGGGATGATCTGATGCCCTGGTCCCTTCATGGGATGATCTGATGCCCTGGTCCCTTCATGGGATGATCTGATGCCCTGGTCCCTTCATGGGATGATCTGATGCCCTGGTCCCTTCATGGGATGATCTCGGATGCCCTGGTCCCTTCATGGGATGATCTCGGATGCACTGGTCCCTTCATGGGATGATGTCTGATGCACTGGTCCCTTCATGGGATGATCTCTGATGCACTGGTCCCTTCATGGGATGATCTTGCATACCTCTAATCATAGTGCTGTGATGCACTGGTCCCTTCATGGGATGATCTCTGATGCACTGGTCCCTTTAATGGGATGATGTCTGATGCACTGGTCTCTTCATGGGATGATCTTGCATACCTCTAATCATAGTGCTGTGATGCCCTGGTCCCTTCATGGGATGATCTTTGATGCCCTGGTCCCTTCATGGGATGATCTCTGATGCCCTGGTCCCTTCATGGGATGATCTCTGATGCACTGCTCCCTTCATGGGATGATCTCTGATGCACTGGTCCCTTCATGGGATGATCTTGCATACCTCTATTCATAGTGCTGTGATGCCCTGGTCCCTTCATGGGATGATCCCTGATGCCCTGGTCCCGTCATGGGATGATCTCTGATGCCCTGGTCCCGTCATGGGATGATCTCTGATGCACTGGTCTCTTCATGGGATGATCTCTGATGCCCCCTCTATTCATGGGATGATCTCTGATGCCCTGGTCTCTTCATGGGAGGATCTCTGATGCCCTGGTCCCTTCATGGGATGATCTTGCATACCTCTACTCATAGTGCTGTGATGCCCTGGTCCCTTCATGGAATGTTCTCTGATGCCCTGGTCCCTTCATGGGATGTTCTCTTATGCCCTGGTCCCTTCATGGGATGATCTTGCATACCTCTACTCATAGTGCTGTGATGCCCTGGTCCCTTCATGGGATGATGTCTGATGCCCTGGTCCCTTCATGGGATGATGTCTGATGCCCTGGTCCCTTCATGGGATGATCTCTGATGCCCTGGTCCCTTCAAGGGATGATCTCTGATGCCCTGGTCCCTTCATGGGATGATCTCTGATGCCCTGGTCCCTTCATGGGATGATCTCTGATGCCCTGCTCCCTTCATGGGATGATCTCTGATGCACTGCTCCCTTCATGGGATGATCTCTGATGCACTGCTCCCTTCATGGGATGATCTCTGATGCACTGCTCCCTTCATGGGATGATCTCTGATGCACTGGTCCCTTCATGGGATGATCTTGCATACCTCTAATCATAGTGCTCTGATGCACTGGTCCCTTCATGGGATGATGTCTGATGCACTGGTCCCTTCATGGGATGAACTTGCATACCTCTAATCACAGTGCTGTGATGCCCTGATCCCTTCATGGGAGGATCTCTGATGCACTGGTCCCTTCATGGGATGATCTCTGATGCACTGGTCCCTTCATGGGATGATCTTGCATACCTCTAATCATAGTGCTGTGATGCACTGGTCCCTTCACGGGATGATCACTGATGCACTGGTCCCTTCACGGGATGATCACTGATGCACTGGTCCCTTCACGGGATGATCACTGATGCACTGGTCCCTTCACGGGATGATCACTGATGCACTGGTCCCTTCACGGGATGATCACTGATGCACTGGTCCCTTCACGGGATGATCACTGATGCACTGGTCCCTTCACGGGATGATCACTGATGCACTGGTCCCTTCACGGGATGATCTCTGATGCCCTGGTCCCTTCACGGGATGATCTCTGATGCCCTGGTCCCTTCACGGGATGATCTCTGATGCCCTGGTCCCTTCACGGGATGATCTCTGATGCCCTGGTCCCTTCACGGGATGATCTCTGATGCCCTGGTCCCTTCACGGGATGATCTCTGATGCCCTGGTCCCTTCACGGGATGATCTCTGATGCCCTGGTCCCTTCATGGGATGATCTCTGATGCCCTGGTCCCTTCATGGGATGATCTCTGATGCCCTGGTCCCTTCATGGGATGATCTCTGATGCCCTGGTCCCTTCATGGGATGATCTTGCATACCTATAATCATAGTGCTGTGATGCACTGGTCCCTTCATGGGATGATCTCTGATGCCCTGGTCCCTTCATGGGATGATCTCTGATGCCCTGGTCCCTTCATGGGATGATCTCTGATGCCCTGGTCCCTTCATGGGATGATCTCTGATGCCCTGGTCCCTTCATGGGATGATCTCTGATGCCCTGGTCCCTTCATGGGATGATCTCTGATGCCCTGGTCCCTTCATGGGATGATCTCTGATGCCCTGGTCCCTTCATGGGATGATCTCTGATGCCCTGGTCCCTTCATGGGATGATCTCTGATGCCCTGGTCCCTTCATGGGATGATCTTGCATACCTATAATCATAGTGCTGTGATGCCCTGGTCCCTTCATGGAATGTTCTCTGATGCCCTGGTCCCTTCATGGGATGTTCTCTGATGCCCTGGTCCCTTCATGGGATGATCTTGCATACCTCTACTCATAGTGCTGTGATGCACTGGTCCCTTCACGGGATGATCTCTGATGCACTGGTCCCTTCACGGGATGATCTCTGATGCACTGGTCCCTTCACGGGATGATCTCTGATGCACTGGTCCCTTCACGGGATGATCTCTGATGCACTGGTCCCTTCACGGGATGATCTCTGATGCACTGGTCCCTTCACGGGATGATCTCTGATGCACTGGTCCCTTCACGGGATGATCTCTGATGCACTGGTCCCTTCACGGGATGATCTCTGATGCACTGGTCCCTTCACGGGATGATCTCTGATGCACTGGTCCCTTCACGGGATGATCTCTGATGCACTGGTCCCTTCACGGGATGATCTCTGATGCCCTGGTCCCTTCACGGGATGATCTCTGATGCCCTGGTCCCTTGATGGGATGATCTCTGATGCCCTGGTCCCTTCATGGGATGATCTTGCATACCTCTAATCATAGTGCTGTGGTGTACTGGTCCCTTGATGGGATGATCTCTGATGCACTGGTCCCTTGATGGGATGATCTCTGATGCCCTGGTCCCTTGATGGGATGATCTCTGATGCCCTGGTCCCTTCATGGGATGATCTTGCATACCTCTAATCATAGTGCTCTGATGCCCTGGTCCCTTCATGGGATGATCTCTGATGCACTGGTCCCTTCATGGGATGATCTCTGATGCACTGGTCCCTTCATGGGATGATCTTGCATACCTCTAATCACAGTGCTGTGATGCCCTGGTCCCTTCATGGGATGATCTCTGATGCACTGGTCCCTTCATGGGATGATCTTGCATACCTCTAATCATAGTGCTCTGATGCCCTGGTCCCTTCATGGGATGATCTTGCATACCTCTAATCACAGTGCTGTGATGCCCTGGTCCCTTCATGGGATGATCTCTGATGCACTGGTCCCTTCATGGGATGATCTCTGATGCACTGGTCCCTTCATGGGATGATCTCTGATGCACTGGTCCCTTCATGGGATGATCTTGCATCCCTCTAATCATAGTGCTGTGATGCACTGGTCCCTTCACGGGATGATCTCTGATGCACTGGTCCCTTCATGGGATGATCTTGCATACCTCTAATCATATTGCTCTGATGCACTGGTCCCTTCATGGGATGATCTCTGATGCCCTGGTCCCTTCATGGGATGATCTCTGATGCCCTGGTCCCTTCATGGGATGATCTCTGATGCCCTGGTCCCTTCATGGGATGATCTCTGATGCCCTGGTCCCTTCATGGGATGATCTCTGATGCACTGGTCCCTTCATGGGATGATCTCTGATGCACTGGTCCCTTCATGGGATGATCTTGCATACCTCTAATCATAGTGCTGTGATGCACTGGTCCCTTCACGGGATGATCTGATGCCCTGGTCTCTTCATGGGATGATCTTGCATACCTCTAATCATAGTGCTGTGATGCCCTGGTCCCTTCATGGGATGATCTCTGATGCCCTGCTCCCTTCATGGGATGATCTCTGATGCACTGCTCCCTTCATGGGATGATCTCTGATGCACTGGTCCCTTCATGGGATGATCTCTGATGCACTGGTCCCTTCATGGATCTCTGATGCCCTGGTCCCTTCATGGGATGATCTCCGATGCCCTGGTCCCTTCATGGGATGATCTCCGATGCCCTGGTCCCTTCATGGGATGATCTCCGATGCCCTGGTCCCTTCATGGGATGATCTCCGATGCCCTGGTCCCTTCATGGGATGATCTCCGATGCCCTGGTCCCTTCATGGGATGATCTCCGATGCCCTGGTCCCTTCATGGGATGATCTCCGATGCCCTGGTCCCTTCATGGGATGATCTTGCATACCTCTAATCATAGTGCTGTGATGCCCTGGTCCCTTCATGGGATGATCTCTGATGCACTGGTCCCTTCATGGGATGATGTCTGATGCACTGGTCCCTTCATAGGATGATCTTGCATACCTCTAATCATAGTGCTGTGATGCCCTGGTCCCTTCATGGGATGATCTCTGATGCACTGGTCCCTTCATGGGATGATCTTGCATACCTCTAATCATAGTGCTGTGATGCACTGGTCCCTTCACGGGATGATCTCTGATGCACTGGTCCCTTCATGGGATGATCTCTGATGCACTGGTCCCTTCATGGGATGATCTTGCATACCTCTAATCACAGTGCTGTGATGCCCTGGTCCCTTCATGGGATGATCTCTGATGCACTGGTCCCTTCATGGGATGATCTTGCATACCTCTAATCATAGTGCTCTGATGCCCTGGTCCCTTCATGGGATGATCTTGCATACCTCTAATCACAGTGCTGTGATGCCCTGGTCCCTTCATGGGATGATCTCTGATGCACTGTTCCCTTCATGGGATGATCTCTGATGCACTGGTCCCTTCATGGGATGATCTCTGATGCACTGGTCCCTTCATGGGATGATCTTGCATCCCTCTAATCATAGTGCTGTGATGCACTGGTCCCTTCACGGGATGATCTCTGATGCACTGGTCCCTTCATGGGATGATCTTGCATACCTCTAATCATATTGCTCTGATGCACTGGTCCCTTCATGGGATGATCTCTGATGCCCTGGTCCCTTCATGGGATGATCTCTGATGCCCTGGTCCCTTCATGGGATGATCTCTGATGCCCTGGTCCCTTCATGGGATGATCTCTGATGCACTGGTCCCTTCATGGGATGATCTCTGATGCACTGGTCCCTTCATGGGATGATCTCTGATGCACTGGCCCCTTCATGGGATGATCTTGCATACCTCTAATCATAGTGCTGTGATGCACTGGTCCCTTCACGGGATGATCTGATGCCCTGGTCTCTTCATGGGATGATCTTGCATACCTCTAATCATAGTGCTGTGATGCCCTGGTCCCTTCATGGGATGATCTCTGATGCCCTGCTCCCTTCATGGGATGATCTCTGATGCACTGCTCCCTTCATGGGATGATCTCTGATGCACTGGTCCCTTCATGGGATGATCTTGCATACCTCTAATCATAGTGCTGTGATGCCCTGGTCCCTTCATGTGATGATCTCTGATGCCCTGGTCCCTTCATGGGATGATCTCCGATGCCCTGGTCCCTTCATGGGATGATCTCCGATGCCCTGGTCCCTTCATGGGATGATCTCCGATGCCCTGGTCCCTTCATGGGATGATCTCCGATGCCCTGGTCCCTTCATGGGATGATCTCCGATGCCCTGGTCCCTTCATGGGATGATCTCCGATGCCCTGGTCCCTTCATGGGATGATCTCCGATGCCCTGGTCCCTTCATGGGATGATCTCCGATGCCCTGGTCCCTTCATGGGATGATCTCCGATGCCCTGGTCCCTTCATGGGATGATCTCCGATGCCCTGGTCCCTTCATGGGATGATCTCCGATGCCCTGGTCCCTTCATGGGATGATCTCCGATGCCCTGGTCCCTTCATGGGATGATCTCCGATGCCCTGGTCCCTTCATGGGATGATCTTGCATACCTATAATCATAGTGCTGTGATGCACTGGTCCCTTCATGGGATGATCTTGCATACCTCTAATCATAGTGCTGTGATGCCCTGGTCCCTTCATGGGATGATCTCTGATGCACTGGTCCCTTCATGGGATGATCTTGCATACATCTAATCATAGTGCTGTGATGCACTGGTCCCTTCACGGGATGATCTCTGATGCACTGCTCCCTTCATGGGATGATCTCTGATGCACTGGTCCCTTCATGGGATGATCTTGCATACCTCTAATCATAGTGCTGTGATGCACTGGTCCCTTCATGGGATGATCTCTGCACTGGTCCCTTCATGGGATGATCTTGCATACCTCTAATCATAGTGCTGTGATGCACTGGTCCCTTCACGGGATGATCTCTGATGCACTGGTCCCTTCATGGGATGATCTCTGATGCACTGGTCCCTTCACGGGATGTCTGATGCACTGGTCCCTTCATGGGATGATCTTGCATACCTCTAATCATAGTGCTGTGATGCCCTGCTCCCTTCATGGGATGATCTCCGATTCCCTGCTCCCTTCATGGGATGATCTCCGATTCCCTGGTCCCTTCATGGGATGATCTCCTATTCCCTGGTCCCTTCATGGGATGACCTCCGATGCCCTGGTCCCTTCATGGGATGACCTCCGATGCCCTGGTCCCTTCATGGGATGACCTCCGATGCCCTGGTCCCTTCATGGGATGACCTCCGATGCCCTGGTCCCTTCATGGGATGACCTCCGATGCCCTGGTCCCTTCATGGGATGACCTCCGATGCCCTGGTCCCTTCATGGGATGACCTCCGATGCCCTGGTCCCTTCATGGGATGACCTCCGATGCCCTGGTCCCTTCATGGGATGACCTCCGATGCCCTGGTCCCTTCATGGGATGATCTCCGATGCCCTGGTCCCTTCGCGGGATGATCTCCGATGCCCTGGTCCCTTCGCGGGATGATCTCCGATGCCCTGGTCCCTTCGCGGGATGATCTCCGATGCCCTGGTCCCTTCGCGGGATGATCTCTGATGCCCTGGTCCCTTCGCGGGATGATCTCTGATGCCCTGGTCCCTTCGCGGGATGATCTCTGATGCCCTGGTCCCTTCGCGGGATGATCTCTGATGCCCTGGTCCCTTCGCGGGATGATCTCTGATGCCCTGGTCCCTTCGCGGGATGATCTCTGATGCCCTGGTCCCTTCGCGGGATGATCTCTGATGCCCTGGTCCCTTCGCGGGATGATCTCTGATGCCCTGGTCCCTTCATGGGATGATCTCTGATGCCCTGGTCCCTTCATGGGATGATCTCTGATGCCCTGGTCCCTTCATGGGATGATCTCTGATGCCCTGGTCCCTTCATGGGATGATCTCTGATGCCCTGGTCCCTTCATGGGATGATCTTGCATACCTCTACTCATAGTGCTGTGATGCACTGGTCCCTTCACGGGATGATCTCTGATGCACTGGTCCATTCACGGGATGATCTCTGATGCACTGGTCCCTTCACGGGATGATCTCTGATGCACTGGTCCCTTCATGGGATGATCTTGCATACCTCTAATCATAGTGCTTTGATGCACTGGTCCCTTCATGGGATGATCTTTGCACTGGTCCCTTCATGGGATGATCTTGCATACCGCTACTCATAGTGCTGTGATGCCCTGGTCCCTTCATGGGATGATCTCTGATGCCCTGGTCCCTTCATGGGATGATCTCTGATGCCCTGGTCCCTTCATGGGATGATCTCTGATGCCCTGGTCCCTTCATGGGATGATCTCTGA
This sequence comes from Triturus cristatus, assembly GCF_964204655.1. Lineage (NCBI taxonomy): Eukaryota > Metazoa > Chordata > Amphibia > Caudata > Salamandridae > Triturus > Triturus cristatus. The sequence continues at coordinate 1,008,870,985 of NC_140592.1, forward strand.
TGCCCTGGTCCCTTCATGGGATGATCTCTGATGCCCTGGTCCCTTCATGGGATGATCTCTGATGCCCTGGTCCCTTCATGGGATGATCTCTGATGCCCTGGTCCCTTCATGGGATGATCTCTGATGCCCTGGTCCCTTCATGGGATGATATATGATGCCCTGGTCCCTTCATGGGATGATCTCTGATGCCCTGGTCCCTTCATGGGATGATCTCTGATGCACTGGTCCCTTCATGGGATGATCTTGCATACCTCTAATCATAGTGCTGTGATGCCCTGCTCCCTTCATGGGATGATCTCTGATGCCCTGCTCTCTTCATGGGATGATCTCTGATGCACTGGTCCCTTCACGGGATGATCTCTGATGCACTGGTCCCTTCACGGGATGATCTCTGATGCACTGGTCCCTTCACGGGATGATCTCTGATGCACTGGTCCCTTCACGGGATGATCTCTGATGCCCTGGTCCCTTGATGGGATGATCTCTGATGCCCTGGTCCCTTCATGGGATGATCTTGCATACCTCTAATCATAGTGCTGTGGTGTACTGGTCCCTTGATGGGATGATCTCTGATGCCCTGGTCCCTTGATGGGATGATCTCTGATGCCCTGGTCCCTTGATGGGATGATCTCTGATGCCCTGGTCCCTTGATGGGATGATCTCTGATGCCCTGGTCCCTTGATGGGATGATCTCTGATGCCCTGGTCCCTTGATGGGATGATCTCTGATGCCCTGGTCCCTTCATGGGATGATCTTGCATACCTCTAATCATAGTGCTGTGATGCCCTGGTCCCTTCATGGGATGATCTCTGATGCACTGGTCCCTTCATGGGATGATCTCTGATGCACTGGTCCCTTCATGGGATGATCTTGCATACCTCTAATCACAGTGCTGTGATGCCCTGGTCCCTTCATGGGATGATCTCTGATGCACTGGTCCCTTCATGGGATGATCTTGCATACCTCTAATCATAGTGCTCTGATGCCCTGGTCCCTTCATGGGATGATCTTGCATACCTCTAATCACAGTGCTGTGATGCCCTGGTCCCTTCATGGGATGATCTCTGATGCACTGGTCCCTTCATGGGATGATCTCTGATGCACTGGTCCCTTCATGGGATGATCTCTGATGCACTGGTCCCTTCATGGGATGATCTTGCATCCCTCTAATCATAGTGCTGTGATGCACTGGTCCCTTCACGGGATGATCTCTGATGCACTGGTCCCTTCATGGGATGATCTTGCATACCTCTAATCATATTGCTCTGATGCACTGGTCCCTTCATGGGATGATCTCTGATGCACTGGTCCCTTCATGGGATGATCTCTGATGCACTGGTCCCTTCATGGGGTGATGTCTGATACACTGGTCCCTTCATGGGATGATCTTGCATACCTCTAATCAGTGTTGTGATGCCCTGGTCCCTTCATGGGATGATCTCTGATGCCCTGGTCCCTTCATGGGATGATCTCTGATGCCCTGGTCCCTTCATGGGATGATCTCTGATGCCCTGCTCCCTTCATGGGATGATCTCTGATGCACTGCTCCCTTCATGGGATGATCTCTGATGCACTGGTCCCTTCATGGGATGATCTTGCATACCTCTAATCATAGTGCTGTGATGCCCTGGTCCCTTCATGTGATGATCTCTGATGCACTGGTCCCTTCATGGGATGATCTCGCATACCTCTAATCATAGTGCTGTGATGCACTGGTCCCTTCACGGGATGATCTCTGATGCACTGCTCCCTTCATGGGATGATCTCTGATGCACTGGTCCCTTCATGGGATGATCTTGCATACCTCTAATCATAGTGCTGTGATGCACTGGTCCCTTCACGGGATGATCTCTGATTCACTGGTCCCTTCACGGGATGATCTCTGATGCACTGGTCCCTTCACGGGATGATCTCTGATTCACTGGTCCCTTCATGGGATGATCTCTGATGCACTGGTCCCTTCACGGGATGTCTGATGCACTGGTCCCTTCATGGGATGATCTTGCATACCTCTAATCATAGTGCTGTGATGCCCTGCTCCCTTCATGGGATGATCTCTGATGCCCTGGTCCCTTCATGGGATGATCTCTGATGCCCTGGTCCCTTCATGGGATGATCTCTGATGCCCTGGTCCCTTCATGGGATGATCTCAGATGCCCTGGTCCCTTCATGGGATGATCTCAGATGCCCTGGTCCCTTCATGGGATGATCTCAGATGCCCTGGTCCCTTCATGGGATGATCTCGGATGCACTGGTCCCTTCACGGGATGATCTCGGATGCACTGGTCCCTTCACGGGATGATCTCTGATGCACTGGTCCCTTCACGGGATGATCTCTGATGCACTGCTCCCTTCACGGGATGATCTCTGATGCACTGCTCCCTTCACGGGATGATCTCTGATGCACTGGTCCCTTCATGGGATGATCTTGCATACCTCTAATCATAGTGCTGTGATGCACTGGTCCCTTCATGGGATGATCTCTGCACTGGTCCCTTCATGGGATGATCTTGCATACCTCTAATCATAGTGCTCTGATGCACTGGTCCCTTCACGGGATGATCTCTGATGCACTGGTCCCTTCATGGGATGATCTCTGATGCACTGGTCCCTTCACGGGATGTCTGATGCACTGGTCCCTTCATGGGATGATCTTGCATACCTGTAATCATAGTGCTGTGATGCCCTGCTCCCTTCATGGGATGATCTCCGATTCCCTGCTCCCTTCATGGGATGATCTCCGATTCCCTGGTCCCTTCATGGGATGATCTCCGATGCCCTGGTCCCTTCATGGGATGATCTCCGATGCCCTGGTCCCTTCATGGGATGATCTCCGATGCCCTGGTCCCTTCATGGGATGACCTCCGATGCCCTGGTCCCTTCATGGGATGACCTCCGATGCCCTGGTCCCTTCATGGGATGACCTCCGATGCCCTGGTCCCTTCATGGGATGATCTCCGATGCCCTGGTCCCTTCATGGGATGATCTCCGATGCCCTGGTCCCTTCATGGGATGATCTCCGATGCCCTGGTCCCTTCATGGGATGATCTCCGATGCCCTGGTCCCTTCATGGGATGATCTCCGATGCCCTGGTCCCTTCATGGGATGATCTCCGATGCCCTGGTCCCTTCATGGGATGATCTCCGATGCCCTGGTCCCTTCGCGGGATGATCTCCGATGCCCTGGTCCCTTCGCGGGATGATCTCCGATGCCCTGGTCCCTTCGCGGGATGATCTCCGATGCCCTGGTCCCTTCGCGGGATGATCTCCGATGCCCTGGTCCCTTCGCGGGATGATCTCCGATGCCCTGGTCCCTTCGCGGGATGATCTCCGATGCCCTGGTCCCTTCGCGGGATGATCTCCGATGCCCTGGTCCCTTCGCGGGATGATCTCCGATGCCCTGGTCCCTTCGCGGGATGATCTCCGATGCCCTGGTCCCTTCGCGGGATGATCTCCGATGCCCTGGTCCCTTCGCGGGATGATCTCCGATGCCCTGGTCCCTTCGCGGGATGATCTCCGATGCCCTGGTCCCTTCGCGGGATGATCTCCGATGCCCTGGTCCCTTCGCGGGATGATCTCCGATGCCCTGGTCCCTTCGCGGGATGATCTCCGATGCCCTGGTCCCTTCGCGGGATGATCTCCGATGCCCTGGTCCCTTCGCGGGATGATCTCCGATGCCCTGGTCCCTTCGCGGGATGATCTCCGATGCCCTGGTCCCTTCGCGGGATGATCTCCGATGCCCTGGTCCCTTCGCGGGATGATCTCCGATGCCCTGGTCCCTTCGCGGGATGATCTCCGATGCCCTGGTCCCTTCGCGGGATGATCTCCGATGCCCTGGTCCCTTCGCGGGATGATCTCCGATGCCCTGGTCCCTTCGCGGGATGATCTCCGATGCCCTGGTCCCTTCGCGGGATGATCTCCGATGCCCTGGTCCCTTCGCGGGATGATCTCCGATGCCCTGGTCCCTTCGCGGGATGATCTCCGATGCCCTGGTCCCTTCGCGGGATGATCTCCGATGCCCTGGTCCCTTCGCGGGATGATCTCCGATGCCCTGGTCCCTTCGCGGGATGATCTCCGATGCCCTGGTCCCTTCGCGGGATGATCTCCGATGCCCTGGTCCCTTCGCGGGATGATCTCCGATGCCCTGGTCCCTTCGCGGGATGATCTCCGATGCCCTGGTCCCTTCGCGGGATGATCTCCGATGCCCTGGTCCCTTCGCGGGATGATCTCCGATGCCCTGGTCCCTTCGCGGGATGATCTCCGATGCCCTGGTCCCTTCGCGGGATGATCTCCGATGCCCTGGTCCCTTCGCGGGATGATCTCCGATGCCCTGGTCCCTTCGCGGGATGATCTCCGATGCCCTGGTCCCTTCGCGGGATGATCTCCGATGCCCTGGTCCCTTCGCGGGATGATCTCCGATGCCCTGGTCCCTTCGCGGGATGATCTCTGATGCCCTGGTCCCTTCGCGGGATGATCTCTGATGCCCTGGTCCCTTCGCGGGATGATCTCTGATGCCCTGGTCCCTTCGCGGGATGATCTCTGATGCCCTGGTCCCTTCGCGGGATGATCTCTGATGCCCTGGTCCCTTCGCGGGATGATCTCTGATGCCCTGGTCCCTTCGCGGGATGATCTGTGATGCCCTGGTCCCTTCGCGGGATGATCTGTGATGCCCTGGTCCCTTCGCGGGATGATCTGTGATGCCCTGGTCCCTTCGCGGGATGATCTCTGATGCCCTGGTCCCTTCGCGGGATGATCTCTGATGCCCTGGTCCCTTCGCGGGATGATCTCTGATGCCCTGGTCCCTTCATGGGATGATCTCAGATGCACTGGTCCCTTCATGGGATGATCTTGCATACCTCTAATCATAGTGCTTTGATGCACTGGTCCCTTCATGGGATGATCTTTGCACTGGTCCCTTCATGGGATGATCTTGCATACCGCTACTCATAGTGCTGTGATGCCCTGTCCCTTCATGGGATGATCTTTGATGCCCTTGTCCCTTCATGGGATGATCTTTGATGCCCTGGTCCCTTCATGGGATGATCTTTGATGCCCTGGTCCCTTCATGGGATGATCTCTGATGCCCTGGTCTCTTCATGGGATGATCTCTGATGCCCTGGTCCCTTCATGGGATGATCTCTGATGCCCTGGTCCCTTCATGGGATGATCTCTGATGCCCTGGTCCCTTCATGGGATGATCTCTGATGCCCTGGTCCCTTCATGGGATGATCTCTGATGCCCTGGTCCCTTCATGGGATGATCTCTGATGCCCTGGTCCCTTCATGGGATGATCTCTGATGCCCTGGTCCCTTCATGGGATGATCTCTGATGCCCTGGTCCCTTCATGGGATGATCTCTGATGCCCTGGTCCCTTCATGGGATGATCTCTGATGCCCTGGTCCCTTCATGGGATGATGTCTGATGCACTGGTCCCTTCATGGGATGATCTTGCATACCTCTAATCATAGTGCTGTGATGCCCTGGTCCCTTCATGGGATGATCTCTGATGCCCTGGTCCCTTCATGGGATGATCTCTGATGCCCTGGTCCCTTCATGGGATGATCTGATGCCCTGGTCCCTTCATGGGATGATCTCAGATGCCCTGGTCCCTTCATGGGATGATCTCAGATGCCCTGGTCCCTTCATGGGATGATTTCAGATGCACTGGTCCCTTCATGGGATGATCTTGCATACCTCTAATCATAGTGCTTTGATGCCCTGGTCCCTTCATGAGATGATCTCTGATGCACTGGTCCCTTCATGGGATGATCTTTGCACTGGTCCCTTCATGGGATGATCTTGCATACCTCTAATCATAGTGCTGTGATGCCCTGGTCCCTTCATGGGATGATCTCTGATGCACTGGTCCCTTCATGGGATGATCTTGCATACCTCTAATCGTAGTGCTGTGATGCACTGGTCCCTTCATGGGATGTTCTCTGATGCACTGGTCCCTTCATGGGATGATGTCTGATGCACTGGTCCCTTCATGGGATGATCTTGCATACCTCTAATCATAGTGCTGTGATGCCCTGGTCCCTTCATGGGATGATCTCTGATGCACTGGTCCCTTCATGGGATGATCTCTGATGCACTGGTCCCTTCATGGGATATCTGATGCACTGGTCCCTTCATGGGATGATCCTGCATACCTCTAATCATAGTGCTGTTATGCCCTGGTCCCTTGATGGGATGATCTCTGATGCCCTGGTCCCTTGATGGGATGATCTCTGATGCCCTGGTCCCTTCATGGGATGATCTCTGATGCCCTGGTCCCTTCATGGGATGATCTCAGATGCCCTGGTCCCTTCATGGGATGATCTCAGATGCCCTGGTCCCTTCATGGGATAATCTCTGATGCCCTGGTCCCTTCTTGGGATGATCTTGCATACCTCTAATCATAGTGCTGTGATGCACTGGTCTCTTCACGGGATGATCTCTGATGCCCTGGTCCCTTCACAGGATGATCTCTGATGCCCTGGTCCCTTCACAGGATGATCTCTGATGCCCTGGTCCCTTCACGGGATGATCTCTGATGCCCTGGTCCCTTCATGGGATGATCTCTGATGCCCTGGTCCCTTCATGGGATGATCTCTGATGCCCTGGTCCCTTCATGAGATGATCTCTGATGCACTGGTCCCTTCATGGGATGATCTCTGATGCACTGGTCCCTTCATGGGATGATCTCTGATGCACTGGTCCCTTCATGGGATGATCTCTGATGCACTGGTCCCTTCATGGGATGATCTCTGAAGCCCTGGTCTTATGGGATGATCTTTGATGCCCTGGTCCCTTCATGGGATGTTCTCTGATGCACTGGTCCCTTCATGGGATGTTCTCTGATGCACTGGTCCCTTCATGGGATGATGTCTGATGCACTCGTCCCTTCATGGGATGATCTTGCATACCTCATCATAGTGCTGTGATGCCCTGGTCCCTTCATGGGATGATCTCTGATGCACTGGTCCCTTCATGTGATGATCCTGCATACCGCTAATCATAGTGCTGTGATGCACTGGTCCCTTCATGGGATGATCTCTGATGCACTGGTCCCTTCATGGGATGATCTCTGATGCACTGGTCCCTTCATGGGATGATCTTTCATACCTCTAATCATAGTGCTGTGATGCCCTGGTCCCTTGATGGGATGATGTCTGATGCCCTGGTCCCTTGATGGGATGATGTCTGATGCCCTGGTCCCTTCATGGGATGATGTCTGATGCCCTGGTCCCTTCATGGGATGATGTCTGATGCCCTGGTCCCGTCATGGGATGATGTCTGATGCACTGGTCCCTTCATGGGATGATCTCTGATGCTCTGGTCCCTTCATGGGAAGATCTTGCATACCTCTAATCATAGTGCTCTGATGCCCTGGTCCCTTCATGGGATGATGTCTAATGCCCCGGTCCCTTCATGGGATGATGTCTAATGCCCCGGTCCCTTCATGGGATGATGTCTAATGCCCCGGTCCCTTCATGGGATGATGTCTGATGCCCTCGTCCCTTCATGGGATGATGTCTGATGCCCTCGTCCCTTCATGGGATGATGTCTGATGCCCTGGTCCCTTCATGGGATGATCTGATGCCCTGGTCCCTTAATGGGATGATCTCTGATGCCCTGGTCCCTTATTGGGATGATCTCTGATGCCCTGGTCCCTTATTGGGATGATCTCTGATGCCCTGGTCCCTTCATGGGATGATCTCTGATGCCCTGGTCCCTTCATGGGATGATCTCTGATGCCCTGGTCCCTTCATGGGATGATCTCTGATGCCCTGGTCCCTTCATGGGATGATCTCTGATGCCCTGGTCCCTTCATGGGATGATCTCTGATGCCCTGGTCCCTTCATGGGATGATCTCTGATGCCCTGGTCCCTTCATGGGATGATCTCTGATGCCCTGGTCCCTTCATGGGATGATATCTGATGCACTGGTCCCTTCATGGGATGATCTGATGCACTGGTCCCTTCATGGGATGATCTGATGCACTGGTCCCTTCATGGGATGATCTCTGATGCACTGGTCCCTTCATGGGATGATCTTGCATACCTCTAATCATAGTGCTGTGATGCACTGGTCCCTTCATGGGATGATCTCTGATGCACTGGTCCCTTTAATGGGATGATGTCTGATGCACTGGTCCCTTCATGGGATGATCTTGCATACCTCTAATCATAGTGCTGTGATGCCCTGGTCCCTTCATGGGATGATCTTTGATGCCCTGGTCCCTTCATGGGATGATCTTTGATGCCCTGGTCCCTTCATGGGATGATCTTTGATGCCCTGGTCCCTTCATGGGATGATCTCTGATGCACTGCTCCCTTCATGGGATGATCTCTGATGCACTGGTCCCTTCATGGGATGATCTTGCATACCTCTAATCATAGTGCTGTGATGCCCTGGTCCCTTCATGGGATGATCCCTGATGCCCTGGTCCCTTCATGGGATGATCCCTGATGCCCTGGTCCCGTCATGGGATGATCTCTGATGCCCTGGTCCCTTCATGGGATGATCTCTGATGCCCTGGTCCCTTCATGGGATGATCTCTGATGCCCTGGTCCCTTCATGGGATGATCTCTGATGCCCTGGTCCCTTCATGGGATGATCTCTGATGCCCTGGTCCCTTCATGGGATGATCTCTGATGCCCTGGTCCCTTCATGGGATGATCTCTGATGCCCTGGTCCCTTCATGGGATGATCTCTGATGCCCTGGTCCCTTCATGGGATGATCTCTGATGCACTGGTCCCTTCATGGGATGATGTCTGATGCACTGGTCCCTTCATGGGATGAACATGCATACCTCTAATCATAGTGCTGTGATGCACTGGTCCCTTCATGGGATGATCTTTGATGCACTGGTCCCTTCATGGGATGATCTTTGATGCACTGGTCCCTTCATGGGATGATCTTGCATACCTCTAATCATAGTGCTGTGATGCACTGGTCCCTTCATGGGATGATCTCTGATGCACTGGTCCCTTCATGGGATGATCTCTGATGCCCTGGTCCCTTCATGGGATGATCTCTGATGCCCTGGTCCCTTAATGGGATGATCTCTGATGCCCTGGTCCCTTCATGGGATTATCTCTGATGCCCTGGTCCCTTCATGGGATAATCTCTGATGCCCTGGTCCCTTCATGGGATGATCTCTGATGCACTGGTCCCTTCATGGGATGATCTCTGATGCACTGGTCCCTTCATGGGATGATCTCTGATGCACTGGTCCCTTCATGGGATGATCTCTGATGCACTGGTCCCTTCATGGGATGATCTCTGATGCACTGGTCCCTTCATGGGATGATCTCTGATGCACTGGTCCCTTCATGGGATGATCTCTGATGCACTGGTCCCTTCATGGGATGATCTCTGATGCACTGGTCCCTTCATGGGATGATCTTGCATACCTCTAATCATAGTGCTGTGATGCCCTGGTCCCTCCATGGGATGATCTCTGATGCCCTGGTCCCTCCATGGGATGATCTCTGATGCCCTGGTCCCTCCATGGGATGATCTCTGATGCCCTGGTCCCTTCATGGGATGATCTCTGATGCCCTGGTCCCTTCATGGGATGATCTCTGATGCCCTGGTCCCTTCATGGGATGATCTCTGATGCCCTGGTCCCTTCATGGGATGATCTGATGCACTGGTCCCTTCATGGGATGATCTGATGCACTGGTCCCTTCATGGGATGATCTCTGATGCACTGGTCCCTTCATGGGATGATCTTGCATACCTCTAATCATAGTGCTGTGATGCACTGGTCCCTTCATGGGATGATCTCTGATGCACTGGTCCCTTTAATGGGATGATGTCTGATGCACTGGTCCCTTCATGGGATGATCTTGCATACCTCTAATCATAGTGCTGTGATGCCCTGGTCCCTTCATGGGATGATCTTTGATGCCCTGGTCCCTTCATGGGATGATCTTTGATGCCCTGGTCCCTTCATGGGATGATCTCTGATGCACTGGTCCCTTCATGGGATGATCTCTGATGCACTGGTCCCTTCATGGGATGATCTCTGATGCACTGGTCCCTTCATGGGATGATCTCTGATGCACTTTTCCCTTCATGGGATGATCTTGCATACCTCTAATCATAGTGCTGTGATGCCCTGGTCCCTCCATGGGATGATCTCTGATGCACTGGTCCCTTCATGGGTTGATCTTGCATACCTCTAATGTATGTGCTGTGGTGTACTGGTCCCTTCATGGGATGATCTCTGATGCACTGGTCCCTTCATGGGATGATCTTGCATACCTCTAATCATAGTGCTGTGATGCCCTGGTCTGTTCATGGGATGATCTCTGATGCACTGGTCCCTTTAATGGGATGTCTGATGCACTGGTCCCTTCATGGGATGATCTTGCATACCTCTAATCATAGTGCTGTGATGCCCTGGTCCCTTCATGGGATGATCTCTGATGCACTGGTCCCTTCATGGGATGATCTCTGATGCACTGGTCCCTTCATGGGATGATCTCTGATGCACTGGTCCCTTCATGGGATGATCTTGCATACCTCTAATCATAGTGCTGTGATGCCCTGGTCCCTTCATGGGATGATCCCTGATGCCCTGGTCCCTTCATGGGATGATCTCTGATGCCCTGGTCCCTTCATGGGATGATCTCTGATGCCCTGGTCCCTTCATGGGATGATCTCTGATGCCCTGGTCCCTTCATGGGATGATCTCTGATGCCCTGGTCCCTTCATGGGATGATCTCTGATGCACTGGTCCCTTCATGGGATGATCTCTGATGCACTGGTCCCTTCATGGGATGATGTCTGATGCACTGGTCCCTTCATGGGATGATCTTGCATACCTCTAATCATAGTGCTGTGATGCACTGGTCCCTTCATGGGATGATCTTTGATGCACTGGTCCCTTCATGGGATGATCTTTGATGCACTGGTCCCTTCATGGGATGATCTTTGATGCACTGGTCCCTTCATGGGATGATCTTGCATACCTCTAATCATAGTGCTGTGATGCACTGGTCCCTTCATGGGATGATCTCTGATGCACTGGTCCCTTCATGGGATGATCTCTGATGCCCTGGTCCCTTCATGGGATGATCTCTGATGCCCTGGTCCCTTCATGGGATGATCTCTGATGCCCTGGTCCCTTCATGGGATAATCTCTGATGCCCTGGTCCCTTCATGGGATGATCTCGAAAGCACTGGTCCCTTCATGGGATGATCTCTAATGCACTGGTCCCTTCATGGGATGATCTCTGATGCACTGGTCCCTTCATGGGATGATCTCTGATGCCCTGGTCCCTTCATGGGATGATGTCTGATGCACTGGTCCCTTCATGGGATGATGTCTGATGCACTGGTCCCTTCATGGGATGATCTCTGATGCTCTGGTCCCTTCATGGGAAGATCTTGCATACCTCTAATCATAGTGCTCTGATGCCCTGGTCCCTTCATGGGATGATGTCTGATGCCCCGGTCCCTTCATGGGATGATGTCTGATGCCCCGGTCCCTTCATGGGATGATGTCTAATGCCCGGTCCCTTCATGGGATGATGTCTGATGCCCTCGTCCCTTCATGGGATGATGTCTGATGCCCTCGTCCCTTCATGGGATGATGTCTGATGCCCTGGTCCCTTCATGGGATGATCTGATGCCCTGGTCCCTTCATGGGATGATCTGATGCACTGGTCCCTTCATGGGATGATCTCTGATGCACTGGTCCCTTCATGGGATGATCTTGCATACCTCTAATCATAGTGCTGTGATGCACTGGTCCCTTCATGGGATGATGTCTGATGCACTGGTCCCTTCATGGGATGATCTTGCATACCTCTAATCATAGTGCTGTGATGCCCTGGTCCCTTCATGGGATGATCTTTGATGCCCTGGTCCCTTCATGGGATGATCTTTGATGCCCTGGTCCCTTCATGGGATGATCTTTGATGCCCTGGTCCCTTCATGGGATGATCTTTGATGCCCTGGTCCCTTCATGGGATGATCTCTGATGCACTGGTCCCTTCATGGGATGATCTCTGATGCACTGGTCCCTTCATAGGATGATCTCTGATGCACTGGTCCCTTCATGGGATGATCTTGCATACCTCTAATCATAGTGCTGTGATGCACTGGTCCCTTCATGGGATGATCTTTGATGCACTGGTCCCTTCATGGGATGATCTTTGATGCACTGGTCCCTTCATGGGATGATCTTTGATGCACTGGTCCCTTCATGGGATGATCTCTGATGCCCTGGTCCCTTCATGGGATGATCTCTGATGCCCTGGTCCCTTCATGGGATGATCTCTGATGCACTGGTCCCTTCATGGGATGATCTCTGATGCACTGGTCCCTTAATGGGATGATCTCTGATGCACTGGTCCCTTCATGGGATGATCTTGCATACCTCTAATCATAGTGCTGTGATGCCCTGGTCTGTTCATGGGATGATCTCTGATGCACTGGTCCCTTCATTGGATGATGTCTGATGCACTGGTCCCTTCATGGGATGATCTTGCATACCTCTAATCATAGTGCTGTGATGCACTGGTCCCTTCATGGGATGATCTCTGATGCACTGGTCCCTTCATGGGATGATCTCTGATGCACTGGTCCCTTCATGGGATGATCTCTGATGCACTGGTCCCTTCATGGGATGATCTCTGATGCACTGGTCCCTTCATGGGATGATCTCTGATGCACTTTTCCCTTCATGGGATGATCTTGCATACCTCTAATCATAGTGCTGTGATGCCCTGGTCCCTCCATGGGATGATCTCTGATGCACTGGTCCCTTCATGGGTTGATCTTGCATACCTCTAATGGATGTGCTGTGGTGTACTGGTCCCTTCATGGGATGATCTCTGATGCACTGGTCCCTTCATGGGATGATCTTGCATACCTCTAATCATAGTGCTGTGATGCCCTGGTCTGTTCATGGGATGTTCTCTGATGCACTGGTCCCTTCATTGGATGATGTCTGATGCACTGGTCCCTTCATGGGATGATCTTGCATACCTCTAATCGTAGTGCTGTGATGCACTGGTCCCTTCATGGGATGATCTCTGATGCACTGGTCCCTTTAATGGGATGTCTGATGCACTGGTCCCTTCATGGGATGATCTTGCGTACCTCTAATCATAGTGCTGTGATGCCCTGGTCCCTTCATGGGATGATCTTTGATGCCCTGGTCCCTTCATGGGATGATCTTTGATGCCCTGGTCCCTTCATGGGATGATCTCTGATGCACTGGTCCCTTCATGGGATGATCTCTGATGCACTGGTCCCTTCATGGGATGATCTCTGATGCACTGGTCCCTTCATGGGATGATCTCTGATGCACTTTTCCCTTCATGGGATGATCTTGCATACCTCTAATCATAGTGCTGTGATGCCCTGGTCCCTCCATGGGATGATCTCTGATGCACTGGTCCCTTCATGGGTTGATCTTGCATACCTCTAATGTATGTGCTGTGGTGTACTGGTCCCTTCATGGGATGATCTCTGATGCACTGGTCCCTTCATGGGATGATCTTGCATACCTCTAATCATAGTGCTGTGATGCCCTGGTCTGTTCATGGGATGATCTCTGATGCACTGGTCCCTTTAATGGGATGTCTGATGCACTGGTCCCTTCATGGGATGATCTTGCATACCTCTAATCATAGTGCTGTGATGCCCTGGTCCCTTCATGGGATGATCTCTGATGCACTGGTCCCTTCATGGGATGATCTCTGATGCACTGGTCCCTTCATGGGATGATCTCTGATGCACTGGTCCCTTCATGGGATGATCTTGCATACCTCTAATCATAGTGCTGTGATGCCCTGGTCCCTTCATGGGATGATCCCTGATGCCCTGGTCCCTTCATGGGATGATCTCTGATGCCCTGGTCCCTTCATGGGATGATCTCTGATGCCCTGGTCCCTTCATGGGATGATCTCTGATGCCCTGGTCCCTTCATGGGATGATCTCTGATGCACTGGTCCCTTCATGGGATGATCTCTGATGCACTGGTCCCTTCATGGGATGATGTCTGATGCACTGGTCCCTTCATGGGATGATCTTGCATACCTCTAATCATAGTGCTGTGATGCACTGGTCCCTTCATGGGATGATCTTTGATGCACTGGTCCCTTCATGGGATGATCTTTGATGCACTGGTCCCTTCATGGGATGATCTTTGATGCACTGGTCCCTTCATGGGATGATCTTGCATACCTCTAATCATAGTGCTGTGATGCACTGGTCCCTTCATGGGATGATCTCTGATGCACTGGTCCCTTCATGGGATGATCTCTGATGCCCTGGTCCCTTCATGGGATGATCTCTGATGCCCTGGTCCCTTCATGGGATGATCTCTGATGCCCTGGTCCCTTCATGGGATAATCTCTGATGCCCTGGTCCCTTCATGGGATGATCTCGGATGCACTGGTCCCTTCATGGGATGATCTCTAATGCACTGGTCCCTTCATGGGATGATCTCTGATGCACTGGTCCCTTCATGGGATGATCTCTGATGCACTGGTCCCTTCATGGGATGATCTCTGAAGCCCTGGTCTTATGGGATGATCTTTGATGCCCTGGTCCCTTCATGGGATGTTCTCTGATGCACTGGTCCCTTCATGGGATGTTCTCTGATGCACTGGTCCCTTCATGGGATGATGTCTGATGCACTCGTCCCTTCATGGGATGATCTTGCATACCTCTAATCATAGTGCTGTGATGCCCTGGTCCCTTCATGGGATGATCTCTGATGCACTGGTCCCTTCATGTGATGATCCTGCATACCTCTAATCATAGTGCTGTGATGCACTGGTCCCTTCATGGGATGATCTCTGATGCACTGGTCCCTTCATGGGATGATCTCTGATGCACTGGTCCCTTCATGGGATGATCTTTCATACCTCTAATCATAGTGCTGTGATGCCCTGGTCCCTTGATGGGATGATGTCTGATGCCCTGGTCCCTTGATGGGATGATGTCTGATGCCCTGGTCCCTTCATGGGATGATGTCTGATGCCCTGGTCCCTTCATGGGATGATGTCTGATGCCCTGGTCCCGTCATGGGATGATGTCTGATGCACTGGTCCCTTCATGGGATGATCTCTGATGCTCTGGTCCCTTCATGGGAAGATCTTGCATACCTCTAATCATAGTGCTCTGATGCCCTGGTCCCTTCATGGGATGATGTCTAATGCCCCGGTCCCTTCATGGGATGATGTCTAATGCCCCGGTCCCTTCATGGGATGATGTCTAATGCCCCGGTCCCTTCATGGGATGATGTCTGATGCCCTCGTCCCTTCATGGGATGATGTCTGATGCCCTCGTCCCTTCATGGGATGATGTCTGATGCCCTGGTCCCTTCATGGGATGATCTGATGCCCTGGTCCCTTAATGGGATGATCTCTGATGCCCTGGTCCCTTATTGGGATGATCTCTGATGCCCTGGTCCCTTATTGGGATGATCTCTGATGCCCTGGTCCCTTCATGGGATGATCTCTGATGCCCTGGTCCCTTCATGGGATGATCTCTGATGCCCTGGTCCCTTCATGGGATGATCTCTGATGCCCTGGTCCCTTCATGGGATGATCTCTGATGCCCTGGTCCCTTCATGGGATGATCTCTGATGCCCTGGTCCCTTCATGGGATGATCTCTGATGCCCTGGTCCCTTCATGGGATGATATCTGATGCACTGGTCCCTTCATGGGATGATCTGATGCACTGGTCCCTTCATGGGATGATCTGATGCACTGGTCCCTTCATGGGATGATCTCTGATGCACTGGTCCCTTCATGGGATGATCTTGCATACCTCTAATCATAGTGCTGTGATGCACTGGTCCCTTCATGGGATGATCTCTGATGCACTGGTCCCTTTAATGGGATGATGTCTGATGCACTGGTCCCTTCATGGGATGATCTTGCATACCTCTAATCATAGTGCTGTGATGCCCTGGTCCCTTCATGGGATGATCTTTGATGCCCTGGTCCCTTCATGGGATGATCTTTGATGCCCTGGTCCCTTCATGGGATGATCTTTGATGCCCTGGTCCCTTCATGGGATGATCTCTGATGCACTGCTCCCTTCATGGGATGATCTCTGATGCACTGGTCCCTTCATGGGATGATCTTGCATACCTCTAATCATAGTGCTGTGATGCCCTGGTCCCTTCATGGGATGATCCCTGATGCCCTGGTCCCTTCATGGGATGATCCCTGATGCCCTGGTCCCTTCATGGGATGATCCCTGATGCCCTGGTCCCGTCATGGGATGATCTCTGATGCCCTGGTCCCTTCATGGGATGATCTCTGATGCCCTGGTCCCTTCATGGGATGATCTCTGATGCCCTGGTCCCTTCATGGGATGATCTCTGATGCCCTGGTCCCTTCATGGGATGATCTCTGATGCCCTGGTCCCTTCATGGGATGATCTCTGATGCCCTGGTCCCTTCATGGGATGATCTCTGATGCCCTGGTCCCTTCATGGGATGATCTCTGATGCCCTGGTCCCTTCATGGGATGATCTCTGATGCACTGGTCCCTTCATGGGATGATCTCTGATGCACTGGTCCCTTCATGGGATGATGTCTGATGCACTGGTCCCTTCATGGGATGAACATGCATACCTCTAATCATAGTGCTGTGATGCACTGGTCCCTTCATGGGATGATCTTTGATGCACTGGTCCCTTCATGGGATGATCTTTGATGCACTGGTCCCTTCATGGGATGATCTTGCATACCTCTAATCATAGTGCTGTGATGCACTGGTCCCTTCATGGGATGATCTCTGATGCACTGGTCCCTTCATGGGATGATCTCTGATGCCCTGGTCCCTTCATGGGATGATCTCTGATGCCCTGGTCCCTTAATGGGATGATCTCTGATGCCCTGGTCCCTTCATGGGATTATCTCTGATGCCCTGGTCCCTTCATGGGATAATCTCTGATGCCCTGGTCCCTTCATGGGATGATCTCTGATGCACTGGTCCCTTCATGGGATGATCTCTGATGCACTGGTCCCTTCATGGGATGATCTCTGATGCACTGGTCCCTTCATGGGATGATCTCTGATGCACTGGTCCCTTCATGGGATGATCTCTGATGCACTGGTCCCTTCATGGGATGATCTCTGATGCACTGGTCCCTTCATGGGATGATCTCTGATGCACTGGTCCCTTCATGGGATGATCTCTGATGCACTGGTCCCTTCATGGGATGATCTTGCATACCTCTAATCATAGTGCTGTGATGCCCTGGTCCCTCCATGGGATGATCTCTGATGCCCTGGTCCCTCCATGGGATGATCTCTGATGCCCTGGTCCCTTCATGGGATGATCTCTGATGCCCTGGTCCCTTCATGGGATGATCTCTGATGCCCTGGTCCCTTCATGGGATGATCTGATGCACTGGTCCCTTCATGGGATGATCTGATCCACTGGTCCCTTCATGGGATGATCTCTGATGCACTGGTCCCTTCATGGGATGATCTTGCATACCTCTAATCATAGTGCTGTGATGCACTGGTCCCTTCATGGGATGATCTCTGATGCACTGGTCCCTTTAATGGGATGATGTCTGATGCACTGGTCCCTTCATGGGATGATCTTGCATACCTCTAATCATAGTGCTGTGATGCCCTGGTCCCTTCATGGGATGATCTTTGATGCCCTGGTCCCTTCATGGGATGATCTTTGATGCCCTGGTCCCTTCATGGGATGATCTCTGATGCACTGGTCCCTTCATGGGATGATCTCTGATGCACTGGTCCCTTCATGGGATGATCTCTGATGCACTGGTCCCTTCATGGGATGATCTCTGATGCACTTTTCCCTTCATGGGATGATCTTGCATACCTCTAATCATAGTGCTGTGATGCCCTGGTCCCTCCATGGGATGATCTCTGATGCACTGGTCCCTTCATGGGTTGATCTTGCATACCTCTAATGTATGTGCTGTGGTGTACTGGTCCCTTCATGGGATGATCTCTGATGCACTGGTCCCTTCATGGGATGATCTTGCATACCTCTAATCATAGTGCTGTGATGCCCTGGTCTGTTCATGGGATGATCTCTGATGCACTGGTCCCTTTAATGGGATGTCTGATGCACTGGTCCCTTCATGGGATGATCTTGCATACCTCTAATCATAGTGCTGTGATGCCCTGGTCCCTTCATGGGATGATCTCTGATGCACTGGTCCCTTCATGGGATGATCTCTGATGCACTGGTCCCTTCATGGGATGATCTCTGATGCACTGGTCCCTTCATGGGATGATCTTGCATACCTCTAATCATAGTGCTGTGATGCCCTGGTCCCTTCATGGGATGATCCCTGATGCCCTGGTCCCTTCATGGGATGATCTCTGATGCCCTGGTCCCTTCATGGGATGATCTCTGATGCCCTGGTCCCTTCATGGGATGATCTCTGATGCCCTGGTCCCTTCATGGGATGATCTCTGATGCACTGGTCCCTTCATGGGATGATCTCTGATGCACTGGTCCCTTCATGGGATGATGTCTGATGCACTGGTCCCTTCATGGGATGATCTTGCATACCTCTAATCATAGTGCTGTGATGCACTGGTCCCTTCATGGGATGATCTTTGATGCACTGGTCCCTTCATGGGATGATCTTTGATGCACTGGTCCCTTCATGGGATGATCTTTGATGCACTGGTCCCTTCATGGGATGATCTTGCATACCTCTAATCATAGTGCTGTGATGCACTGGTCCCTTCATGGGATGATCTCTGATGCACTGGTCCCTTCATGGGATGATCTCTGATGCCCTGGTCCCTTCATGGGATGATCTCTGATGCCCTGGTCCCTTCATGGGATGATCTCTGATGCCCTGGTCCCTTCATGGGATGATCTCTGATGCCCTGGTCCCTTCATGGGATAATCTCTGATGCCCTGGTCCCTTCATGGGATGATCTCGGATGCGCTGGTCCCTTCATGGGATGATCTCTAATGCACTGGTCCCTTCATGGGATGATCTCTGATGCACTGGTCCCTTCATGGGATGATCTCTGATGCCCTGGTCCCTTCATGGGATGATGTCTGATGCACTGGTCCCTTCATGGGATGATGTCTGATGCACTGGTCCCTTCATGGGATGATCTCTGATGCTCTGGTCCCTTCATGGGAAGATCTTGCATACCTCTAATCATAGTGCTCTGATGCCCTGGTCCCCTCATGGGATGATGTCTGATGCCCCGGTCCCTTCATGGGATGATGTCTGATGCCCCGGTCCCTTCATGGGATGATGTCTAATGCCCGGTCCCTTCATGGGATGATGTCTGATGCCCTCGTCCCTTCATGGGATGATGTCTGATGCCCTCGTCCCTTCATGGGATGATGTCTGATGCCCTGGTCCCTTCATGGGATGATCTGATGCCCTGGTCCCTTCATGGGATGATCTGATGCACTGGTCCCTTCATGGGATGATCTCTGATGCACTGGTCCCTTCATGGGATGATCTTGCATACCTCTAATCATAGTGCTGTGATGCACTGGTCCCTTCATGGGATGATGTCTGATGCACTGGTCCCTTCATGGGATGATCTTGCATACCTCTAATCATAGTGCTGTGATGCCCTGGTCCCTTCATGGGATGATCTTTGATGCCCTGGTCCCTTCATGGGATGATCTTTGATGCCCTGGTCCCTTCATGGGATGATCTTTGATGCCCTGGTCCCTTCATGGGATGATCTTTGATGCCCTGGTCCCTTCATGGGATGATCTTTGATGCACTGGTCCCTTCATGGGATGATCTCTGATGCACTGGTCCCTTCATGGGATGATCTCTGATGCACTGGTCCCTTCATGGGATGATCTCTGATGCACTGGTCCCTTCATAGGATGATCTCTGATGCACTGGTCCCTTCATGGGATGATCTTGCATACCTCTAATCATAGTGCTGTGATGCACTGGTCCCTTCATGGGATGATCTTTGATGCACTGGTCCCTTCATGGGATGATCTTTGATGCACTGGTCCCTTCATGGGATGATCTCTGATGCCCTGGTCCCTTCATGGGATGATCTCTGATGCCCTGGTCCCTTCATGGGATGATCTCTGATGCACTGGTCCCTTCATGGGATGATCTCTGATGCACTGGTCCCTTAATGGGATGATCTCTGATGCACTGGTCCCTTCATGGGATGATCTTGCATACCTCTAATCATAGTGCTGTGATGCCCTGGTCTGTTCATGGGATGATCTCTGATGCACTGGTCCCTTCATTGGATGATGTCTGATGCACTGGTCCCTTCATGGGATGATCTTGCATACCTCTAATCATAGTGCTGTGATGCACTGGTCCCTTCATGGGATGATCTCTGATGCACTGGTCCCTTCATGGGATGATCTCTGATGCACTGGTCCCTTCATGGGATGATCTCTGATGCACTGGTCCCTTCATGGGATGATCTCTGATGCACTGGTCCCTTCATGGGATGATCTCTGATGCACTTTTCCCTTCATGGGATGATCTTGCATACCTCTAATCATAGTGCTGTGATGCCCTGGTCCCTCCATGGGATGATCTCTGATGCACTGGTCCCTTCATGGGTTGATCTTGCATACCTCTAATGTATGTGCTGTGGTGTACTGGTCCCTTCATGGGATGATCTCTGATGCACTGGTCCCTTCATGGGATGATCTTGCATACCTCTAATCATAGTGCTGTGATGCCCTGGTCTGTTCATGGGATGTTCTCTGATGCACTGGTCCCTTCATTGGATGATGTCTGATGCACTGGTCCCTTCATGGGATGATCTTGCATACCTCTAATCGTAGTGCTGTGATGCACTGGTCCCTTCATGGGATGATCTCTGATGCACTGGTCCCTTTAATGGGATGTCTGATGCACTGGTCCCTTCATGGGATGATCTTGCATACCTCTAATCATAGTGCTGTGATGCCCTGGTCCCTTCATGGGATGATCTTTGATGCACTGGTCCCTTCATGGGATGATCTCTGATGCACTGGTCCCTTCATGGGATGATCTCTGATGCACTGGTCCCTTCATGGGATGATCTTGCATACCTCTAATCATAGTGCTGTGATGCCCTGGTCCCTTCATGGGATGATCCCTGATGCCCTGGTCCCTTCATGGGATGATCCCTGATGCCCTGGTCCCTTCATGGGATGATCCCTGATGCCCTGGTCCCTTCAAGGGATGATCCCTGATGCCCTGGTCCCTTCATGGGATGATCCCTGATGCCCTGGTCCCTTCATGGGATGATCCCTGATGCCCTGGTCCCTTCATGTGATGATCCCTGATGCCCTGGTCCCTTCATGGGATGATCCCTGATGCCCTGATCCCTTCATGGGATGATCCCTGATGCCCTGGTCCCTTCATGGGATGATCCCTGATGCCCTGGTCCCTTCATGGGATGATCCCTGATGCCCTGGTCCCTTCATGGGATGATCTCTGATGCCCTGGTCCCTTCATGGGATGATCTCTGATGCCCTGGTCCCTTCATGGGATGATCTCTGATGCCCTGGTCCCTTCATGGGATGATCTTTGATGCACTGGTCCCTTCATGGGATGATCTCTGATGCACTGGTCCCTTCATGGGATGATCTCTGATGCACTGGTCCCTTCATGGGATGATCTCTGATGCACTGGTCCCTTCATGGGATGATCTCTGATGCACTGGTCCCTTCATGGGATGATCTCTGATGCACTGGTCCTTTCATAGGATGATCTCTGATGCACTGGTCCCTTCATGGGATGATCTTGCATACCTCTAATCATAGTGCTGTGATGCCCTGGTCCCTCCATGGGATGATCTCTGATGCACTGGTCCCTTCATGGGTTGATCTTGCATACCTCTAATGTATGTGCTGTGGTGTACTGGTCCCTTCATGGGATGATCTCTGATGCACTGGTCCCTTCATGGGATGATCTTGCATACCTCTAATCATAGTGCTGTGATGCCCTGGTCTGTTCATGGTATGTTCTCTGATCTGGTCCCTTCATTGGATGATGTCTGATGCTCTGGTCCCTTCATGGGATGATCTTGCATACCTCTAATCATAGTGCTGTGATGCCCTGGTCCCTTCATGGGATGATCTCTGATGCCCTGGTCCCTTCATGGGATGATCTCTGATGCACTGGTCCCTTCATGGGATGATCTCTGATGCACTGGTCCCTTCATGGGATGATCTCTGATGCACTGGTCCCTTCATGGGATGATCTCTGATGCACTTTTCCCTTCATGGGATGATCTTGCATACCTCTAATCATAGTGCTGTGATGCCCTGGTCCCTCCATGGGATGATCTCTGATGCACTGGTCCCTTCATGGGTTGATCTTGCATACCTCTAATGTATGTGCTGTGGTGTACTGGTCCCTTCATGGGATGATCTCTGATGCACTGGTCCCTTCATGGGATGATCTTGCATACCTCTAATCGTAGTGCTGTGATGCACTGGTCCCTTCATGGGATGATCTCTGATGCACTGGTCCCTTTAATGGGATGTCTGATGCACTGGTCCCTTCATGGGATGATCTTGCATACCTCTAATCGTAGTGCTGTGATGCCCTGGTCCCTTCATGGGATGATCTTTGATGCACTGGTCCCTTCATGGGATGATCTCTGATGCACTGGTCCCTTCATGGAATGATCTCTGATGCACTGGTCCCTTCATGGGATGATCTCTGATGCACTGGTCCCTTCATGGGATGATCTCTGATGCACTGGTCCCTTCATGGGATGATGTCTGATGCACTGGTCCCTTCATGGGATGATCTTGCCGACCTCTAATCATAGTGCTGTGATGCACTGGTCCCTTCATGGGATGATCTTTGATGCACTGGTCCCTTCATGGGATGATCTTTGATGCACTGGTCCCTTCATGGGATGATCTTTGATGCACTGGTCCCTTCATGGGATGATCTCTGCACTGGTCCCTTCATGGGATGATCTTGCATACCTCTAATCATAGTGCTGTGATGCCCTGGTCCCTTCATGGGATGATCTCTGATGCACTGGTCCCTTCATGGATTATCTCTGATGCACTTTTCCCTTTAATGGGATGATGTCTGATGCACTGGTCCCTTCATGGGATGATCTTGCATACCTCTAATCATAGTGCTGTGATGCCCTGGTCCCTTCATGGGATGATCTCTGATGCACTGGTCCCTTCATGGGATGATCTCTGATGCACTGGTCCCTTCATGGGATGATCTTGCCGACCTCTAATCATAGTGCTGTGATGCACTGGTCCCTTCATGGGATGATCTTTGATGCACTGGTCCCTTCATGGGATGATCTTTGATGCCCTGGTCCCTTCATGGGATGATCTCTGATGCCCTGGTCCCTTCATGGGATGATCTTTGATGCACTGGTCCCTTCATAGGATGATCTCTGCACTGGTCCCTTCATGGGATGATCTTGCATACCTCTAATCATAGTGCTGTGATGCCCTGGTCCCTTCATGGGATGATCTCTGATGCCCTGGTCCCTTCATGGGATGATCTCTGATGCCCTGGTCCCTTCATGGGATGATCTCTGATGCCCTGGTCCCTTCATGGGATGATCTCTGATGCCCTGGTCCCTTCATGGGATGATCTCTGATGCACTGGTCCCTTCATGGGATGATCTCTGATGCACTGGTCCCTTCATGGGATGATCTTGCATACCTCTACTCATAGTGCTGATGATATGATCTCTGATGCCCTGGTCCCTTCATGGGATGATCTCTGATGCCCTGGTCCCTTCATGGGATGATCTCTGATGCCCTGGTCCCTTCATGGGATGATCTCTGATGCCCTGGTCCCTTCATGGGATGATCTCTGATGCCCTGGTCCCTTCATGGGATGATCTCTGATGCCCTGGTCCCTTCATGGGATGATCTTGCATACCTCTACTCATAGTGCTGTGATGCCCTGGTCCCTTTATGGGATGATCTTGCATACCTCTACTCATAGTGCCGTGATGCCCTGGTCCCTTCATGGGATGATCTCTGATGCCCTGGTCCCTTCATGGGATGATCTCTGATGCCCTGGTCCCTTCATGGGATGATCTGATGCACTGGTCCCTTCATAGGATGATCTTGCATACCTCTAATCATAGTGCTCTGATGCCCTGGTCCCTTCATGGGATGATCTCTAATGCCCTGGTCCCTTCATGGGAGAATCTGATGCACTGGTCCCTTCATAGGATGATCTTGCATACCTCTAATCATAGTGCTCTGATGCCCTGGTCCCTTCATGGGATGATCTCTAATGCCCTGGTCCCTTCATGGGAGAATCTCTGATGCACTTGGTCCCTTCATGGGAGGATCTCTGATGCCCTGGTCCCTTCATGGGAGGATCTCTGATGCCCTGGTCCCTTCATGGGAGGATCTCTGATGCCCTGGTCCCTTCATGGGAGGATCTCTGATGCCCTGGTCCCTTCATGGGATGATCTCTGATGCCCTGGTCCCTTCATGGGATGATCTCTGATGCCCTGGTCCCTTCATGGGATGATCTTGCATACCTCTACTCATAGTGCTGTGATGCCCTGGTCCCTTCATGGGATGATCTTGCATACCTCTACTCATAGTGCCGTGATGCCCTGGTCCCTTCATGGGATGATCTCTGATGCCCTGGTCCCTTCATGGGATGATCTCTGATGCACTGCTCCCTTCATGGGATGATCTGATGCACTGGTCCCTTCATGGGATGATCTTGCATACCTCTAATCATAGTGCTCTGATGCCCTGGTCCCTTCATGGGATGATCTCTAATGCCCTGGTCCCTTCATGGGAGGATCTCTGATGCACTTGGTCCCTTCATGGGAGGATCTCTGATGCACTGGTCCCTTCATGGGAGGATCTCTGATGCACTGGTCCCTTCATGGGAGGATCTCTGATGCACTGGTCCCTTCATGGGAGGATCTCTGATGCACTGGTCCCTTCATGGGATGATCTTGCATACCTCTAATCATAGTGCTGTGATGTACTGGTCCCTTCACGGGATGATCTCTGATGTACTGGTCCCTTCACGGGATGATCTCTGATGTACTGGTCCCTTCACGGGATGATCTCTGATGCACTGGTCCCTTCACGGGATGATCTCTGATGCCCTGGTCCCTTCACGGGATGATCTCTGATGCCCTGGTCCCTTCACGGGATGATCTCTGATGCCCTGGTCCCTTCACGGGATGATCTCTGATGCCCTGGTCCCTTCATGGGATGATCTCTGATGCACTGGTCCCTTCATGGGATGATCTCTGATGCACTGGTCCCTTCATGGGATGATCTTGCATACCTCTAATCATAGTGCTGTGATGCCCTGGTCCCTTCATGGGATGATCTCTGATGCCCTGGTCCCTTCATGGGATGATCTTGCATACCTCTACTCATAGTGCTGTGATGCCCTGGTCCCTTCATGGGATGATCTCTGATGCCCTGGTCCCTTCATGGGATGATCTTTGATTCACTGCTCCCTTCTTGGGATGATCTCTGCACTGGTCCCTTCATGGGATGATCTTGCATACCTCTAATCATAGTGCTGTGATGCCCTGGTCCCTTCATGTGATGATATATGATGCACTGGTCCCTTCATGGGATGATCTTGCATACCTCTGATCATAGTGCTGTGATGCCCTGGTCCCTTCATGGGATGATCTCTGATGCACTGGTCCCTTCATGGGATGTCTGATGCACTGGTCCCTTCATGGGATGATCTTGCATACCTCTAATCACTGTGCTGTGATGCACTGGTCCCTTCATGGGATGATCTCTGATGCACTGGTCCCTTCATGGGATGATCTCTGATGCCCTGGTCCCTTCATGGGATGATCTGATGCACTGGTCCCTTCATGGGATGATCTCTGATGCACTGGTCCCTTCATGGGATGATCTCTGATGCACTGGTCCCTTCATGGGATGATCTGATGCACTGGTCCCTTCATGGGATGA
The DNA here is from genome assembly GCF_964204655.1 of Triturus cristatus. Taxonomy (NCBI): domain Eukaryota; kingdom Metazoa; phylum Chordata; class Amphibia; order Caudata; family Salamandridae; genus Triturus; species Triturus cristatus. The sequence goes on from NC_140592.1 coordinate 1,008,896,878, forward strand.
TCTCTGATGCACTGGTCCCTTCATGGGATGATCTCTGATGCACTGGTCCCTTCATGGGATGATCTCTGATGCACTGGTCCCTTCATGGGATGATCTTTGCACTGGTCCCTTCATGGGATGATCTTGCATACCTCTAATCATAGTGCTGTGATGCCCTGGTCCCTTCATGGGATGATCTCTGATGCCCTGGTCCCTTCATGGGATGATCTTGCATTCCTCTAATGTACGTGCTGTGGTGTAGTGGTCCCTTCATGGGATGATCTCTGATGCACTGGTCCCTTCATGGGATGATGTCTGATGCACTGGTCCCTTCATGGGATGATCTTGCATACCTCTAATCATAGTGCTCTGATGCACTGGTCCCTTCATGGGATGTTCTCTGAGGCACTGGTCCCTTCATGGGATGATGTCTGATGCACTGGTCCCTTCATGGGATGATCTTGCATACCTCTAATCATAGTGCTGTGATGCCCTGGTCCCTTCACGGGATGATGTCTGATGCACTGGTCCCTTCATGGGATGATCCTGCATACCTCTAATCATAGTGCTGTGATGCCCTGGTCCCTTCATGGGATGATCTCTGATGCCCTGGTCCCTTCATGGGATGATCTCTGATGCCCTGGTCCCTTCATGGGATGATCTCTGATGCCCTGGTCCCTTCATGGGATGATCTCTGATGCCCTGGTCCCTTCATGGGATGATCTCTGATGCCCTGGTCCCTTCATGGGATGATCTCTGATGCCCTGGTCCCTTCATGGGATGATCTCTGATGCCCTGGTCCCTTCATGGGATGATCTCTGATGCCCTGGTCCCTTCATGGGATGATCTCTGATGCCCTGGTCCCTTCATGGGATGATCTCTGATGCCCTGGTCCCTTCATGGGATGATCTCTGATGCCCTGGACCCTTCATGGGATGATCTCTGATGCCCAGGTCCCTTCATGGGATGATCTCTGATGCCCTAGTCCCTTCATGAGATGATCTCTGATGCACTGGTCCCTTCATGGGATGATCTTGCATACCTCTAATCATAGTGCTGTGATGCCCTGGTCCCTTCATGGGATGATGTCTAATGCCCGGTCCCTTCATGGGATGATGTCTGATGCCCTCGTCCCTTCATGGGATGATGTCTGATGCCCTCGTCCCTTCATGGGATGATGTCTGATGCCCTGGTCCCTTCATGGGATGATCTGATGCCCTGGTCCCTTCATGGGATGATCTGATGCACTGGTCCCTTCATGGGATGATCTCTGATGCACTGGTCCCTTCATGGGATGATCTTGCATACCTCTAATCATAGTGCTGTGATGCACTGGTCCCTTCATGGGATGATGTCTGATGCACTGGTCCCTTCATGGGATGATCTTGCATACCTCTAATCATAGTGCTGTGATGCCCTGGTCCCTTCATGGGATGATCTTTGATGCCCTGGTCCCTTCATCGGAAGATCTTTGATGCCCTGGTCCCTTCATGGGATGATCTTTGATGCACTGGTCCCTTCATGGGATGATCTCTGATGCACTGGTCCCTTCATGGGATGATCTCTGATGCACTGGTCCCTTCATGGGATGATCTCTGATGCACTGGTCCCTTCATGGGATGATGTCTGATGCACTGGTCCCTTCATGGGATGATCTTGCATACCTCTAATCATAGTGCTGTGATGCACTGGTCCCTTCATGGGATGATCTTTGATGCACTGGTCCCTTCATGGGATGATCTTTGATGCACTGGTCCCTTCATGGGATGATCTTTGATGCACTGGTCCCTTCATGGGATGATCTTGCATACCTCTAATCATAGTGCTGTGATGCACTGGTCCCTTCATGGGATGATCTGATGCACTGGTCCCTTCATGGGATGATCTCTGATGCACTGGTCCCTTCATGGGATGATCTCTGATGCCCTGGTCCCTTCATGGGATGATCTCTGATGCCCTGGTCCCTTCATGGGATGATCTCTGATGCACTGGTCCCTTCATGGGATGATCTCTGATGCACTGGTCCCTTCATGGGATGATCTCTGATGCACTGGTCCCTTCATGGGATGATCTTGCATACCTCTAATCATAGTGCTGTGATGCCCTGGTCTGTTCATGGGATGATCTCTGATGCACTGGTCCCTTCATTGGATGATGTCTGATGCACTGGTCCCTTCATGGGATGATCTTGCATACCTCTAATCATAGTGCTGTGATGCACTGGTCCCTTCATGGGATGATCTCTGATGCACTGGTCCCTTCATGGGATGATCTCTGATGCACTGGTCCCTTCATGGGATGATCTCTGATGCACTGGTCCCTTCATGGGATGATCTCTGATGCACTGGTCCCTTCATGGGATGATCTCTGATGCACTTTTCCCTTCATGGGATGATCTTGCATACCTCTAATCATAGTGCTGTGATGCCCTGGTCCCTCCATGGGATGATCTCTGATGCACTGGTCCCTTCATGGGTTGATCTTGCATACCTCTAATGTATGTGCTGTGGTGTACTGGTCCCTTCATGGGATGATCTCTGATGCACTGGTCCCTTCATGGGATGATCTTGCATACCTCTAATTATAGTGCTGTGATGCCCTGGTCTGTTCATGGGATGTTCTCTGATGCACTGGTCCCTTCATTGGATGATGTCTGATGCACTGGTCCCTTCATGGGATGATCTTGCATACCTCTAATCGTAGTGCTGTGATGCACTGGTCCCTTCATGGGATGATCTCTGATGCACTGGTCCCTTTAATGGGATGTCTGATGCACTGGTCCCTTCATGGGATGATCTTGCATACCTCTAATCATAGTGCTGTGATGCACTGGTCCCTTCATGGGATGATCTTTGATGCACTGGTCCCTTCATGGGATGATCTCTGATGCACTGGTCCCTTCATGGGATGATCTCTGATGCACTGGTCCCTTCATGGGATGATCTTGCATACCTCTAATCATAGTGCTGTGATGCCCTGGTCCCTTCATGGGATGATCCCTGATGCCCTGGTCCCTTCATGGGATGATCCCTGATGCCCTGGTCCCTTCATGGGATGATCCCTGATGCCCTGGTCCCTTCATGGGATGATCCCTGATGCCCTGGTCCCTTCATGGGATGATCCCTGATGCCCTGGTCCCTTCATGGGATGATCCCTGATGCCCTGGTCCCTTCATGGGATGATCCCTGATGCCCTGGTCCCTTCATGGGATGATCCCTGATGCCCTGGTCCCTTCATGGGATGATCCCTGATGCCCTGGTCCCTTCATGGGATGATCCCTGATGCCCTGATCCCTTCATGGGATGATCCCTGATGCCCTGGTCCCTTCATGGGATGATCCCTGATGCCCTGGTCCCTTCATGGGATGATCCCTGATGCCCTGGTCCCTTCATGGGATGATCTCTGATGCCCTGGTCCCTTCATGGGATGATCTCTGATGCCCTGGTCCCTTCATGGGATGATCTCTGATGCACTGGTCCCTTCATGGGATGATCTCTGATGCACTGGTCCCTTCATGGGATGATCTCTGATGCACTGGTCCCTTCATGGGATGATCTCTGATGCACTGGTCCCTTCATGGGATGATCTCTGATGCACTGGTCCCTTCATGGGATGATCTTGCATACCTCTAATCATAGTGCTGTGATGCCCTGGTCCCTCCATGGGATGATCTCTGATGCACTGGTCCCTTCATGGGTTGATCTTGCATACCTCTAATGTATGTGCTGTGGTGTACTGGTCCCTTCATGGTATGTTCTCTGATGCACTGGTCCCTTCATTGGATGATGTCTGATGCTCTGGTCCCTTCATGGGATGATCTTGCATACCTCTAATCATAGTGCTGTGATGCACTGGTCCCTTCATGGGATGATCTCTGATGCACTGGTCCCTTCATGGGATGATCTCTGATGCACTGGTCCCTTCATGGGATGATCTCTGATGCACTGGTCCCTTCATGGGATGATCTCTGATGCACTGGTCCCTTCATGGGATGATCTCTGATGCACTTTTCCCTTCATGGGATGATCTTGCATACCTCTAATCATAGTGCTGTGATGCCCTGGTCCCTCCATGGGATGATCTCTGATGCACTGGTCCCTTCATGGGTTGATCTTGCATACCTCTAATGTATGTGCTGTGGTGTACTGGTCCCTTCATGGGATGATCTCTGATGCACTGGTCCCTTCATGGGATGATCTTGCATACCTCTAATCGTAGTGCTGTGATGCACTGGTCCCTTCATGGGATGATCTCTGATGCACTGGTCCCTTTAATGGGATGTCTGATGCACTGGTCCCTTCATGGGATGATCTTGCATACCTCTAATCGTAGTGCTGTGATGCCCTGGTCCCTTCATGGGATGATCTCTGATGCACTGGTCCCTTCATGGGATGATCTCTGATGCACTGGTCCCTTCATGGGATGATCTCTGATGCACTGGTCCCTTCATGGGATGATCTCTGATGCACTGGTCCCTTCATGGGATGATCTCTGATGCACTGGTCCCTTCATGGGATGATCTCTGATGCACTGGTCCCTTCATGGGATGATGTCTGATGCACTGGTCCCTTCATGGGATGATCTTGCCGACCTCTAATCATAGTGCTGTGATGCACTGGTCCCTTCATGGGATGATCTTTGATGCACTGGTCCCTTCATGGGATGATCTTTGATGCACTGGTCCCTTCATGGGATGATCTTTGATGCACTGGTCCCTTCATGGGATGATCTCTGCACTGGTCCCTTCATGGGATGATCTTGCATACCTCTAATCATAGTGCTGTGATGCCCTGGTCCCTTCATGGGATGATCTCTGATGCACTGGTCCCTTCATGGATTATCTCTGATGCACTTTTCCCTTTAATGGGATGATGTCTGATGCACTGGTCCCTTCATGGGATGATCTTGCATACCTCTAATCATAGTGCTGTGATGCCCTGGTCCCTTCATGGGATGATCTCTGATGCACTGGTCCCTTCATGGGATGATCTCTGATGCACTGGTCCCTTCATGGGATGATCTCTGATGCACTGGTCCCTTCATGGGATGATCTCTGATGCACTGGTCCCTTCATGGGATGATCTCTGATGCACTGGTCCCTTCATGGGATGATCTCTGATGCACTGGTCCCTTCATGGGATGATCTCTGATGCACTGGTCCCTTCATGGGATGATCTCTGATGCACTGGTCCCTTCATGGGATGATCTCTGATGCACTGGTCCCTTCATGGGATGATCTCTGATGCAGTGGTCCCTTCATGGGATGATCTCTGATGCAGTGGTCCCTTCATGGGATGATCTCTGATGCACTGGTCCCTTCATGGAATGATCTTGCATACCTCTAATCATAGTGCTGTGATGCCCTGGTCCCTTCATGGGATGATCTCTGATGCACTGGTCCCTTCATGGGATGATCTTGCATACCTCTAATCATAGTGCTGTGATGCCCTGGTCCCTTCATGGGATGATCTGATGCCCTGGTCCCTTCATGGGATGATCTGATGCCCTGGTCCCTTCATGGGATGATCTCTGATGCCCTGGTCCCTTCATGGGATGATCTCTGATGCCCTGGTCCCTTCATGGGATGATCTCTGATGCCCTGGTCCCTTCATGGGATGATCTTGCATACCTCTACTCATAGTGCTGTGATGCCCTGGTCCCTTCATGGGATGATCTCTGATGCCCTGGTCCCTTCATAGGATGATCTCTGCACTGGTCCCTTCATGGGATGATCTTGCATACCTCTAATCATAGTGCTGTGATGCCCTGGTCCCTTCATGGGATGATCTCTGATGCCCTGGTCCCTTCATGGGATGATCTCTGATGCCCTGGTCCCTTCATGGGATGATCTCTGATGCCCTGGTCCCTTCATGGGATGATCTCTGATGCCCTGGTCCCTTCATGGGATGATCTGATGCACTGGTCCCTTCATGGGATGATCTCTGATGCACTGGTCCCTTCATGGGATGATCTTGCATACCTCTACTCATAGTGCTGATGATATGATCTCTGATGCCCTGGTCCCTTCATGGGATGATCTCTGATGCCCTGGTCCCTTCATGGGATGATCTCTGATGCCCTGGTCCCTTCATGGGATGATCTCTGATGCCCTGGTCCCTTCATGGGATGATCTCTGATGCCCTGGTCCCTTCATGGGATGATCTCTGATGCCCTGGTCCCTTCATGGGATGATCTTGCATACCTCTACTCATAGTGCTGTGATGCCCTGGTCCCTTCATGGGATGATCTTGCATACCTCTACTCATAGTGCCGTGATGCCCTGGTCCCTTCATGGGATGATCTCTGATGCCCTGGTCCCTTCATGGGATGATCTCTGATGCCCTGGTCCCTTCATGGGATGATCTTTGATGCACTGCTCCCTTCATGGGATGATCTTGCATACCTCTAATCATAGTGCTGTGATGCCCTGGTCCCTTCATGGGATGATCTGATGCACTGGTCCCTTCATAGGATGATCTTGCATACCTCTAATCATAGTGCTCTGATGCCCTGGTCCCTTCATGGGATGATCTCTAATGCCCTGGTCCCTTCATGGGAGAATCTCTGATGCACTTGGTCCCTTCATGGGAGGATCTCTGATGCCCTGGTCCCTTCATGGGAGGATCTCTGATGCCCTGGTCCCTTCATGGGAGGATCTCTGATGCCCTGGTCCCTTCATGGGAGGATCTCTGATGCCCTGGTCCCTTCATGGGAGGATCTCTGATGCCCTGGTCCCTTCATGGGATGATCTCTGATGCCCTGGTCCCTTCATGGGATGATCTCTGATGCCCTGGTCCCTTCATGGGATGATCTTGCATACCTCTACTCATAGTGCTGTGATGCCCTGGTCCCTTCATGGGATGATCTTGCATACCTCTACTCATAGTGCCGTGATGCCCTGGTCCCTTCATGGGATGATCTCTGATGCCCTGGTCCCTTCATGGGATGATCTCTGATGCACTGCTCCCTTCATGGGATGATCTGATGCACTGGTCCCTTCATGGGATGATCTTGCATACCTCTAATCATAGTTGGTGGGACAGAAAAGCAGAGGCTCCCATGGGGCATGCACCAGGCACCGCTGTGAGGCGATAGTTGTGTTCCATTGCTTAACTATCCATCTACGCCGCCCGGCCTCCGGGATGTGGGCTGAATGGCTGTGTGCGTTGCTAAACCGAGGAATATGACCGGAGATTGTAGGGGGTGCCGGTTGCCCCGATGGTTATGTTGCTGAAAATGTTGCAATAAAAAAACATGTTAAAAAAAAAAAAAAAAATACCTCTAATCATAGTGCTGTGATGCCCTGGTCCCTTCATGGGATGATCTGATGCACTGGTCCCTTCATAGGATGATCTTGCATACCTCTAATCATAGTGCTCTGATGCCCTGGTCCCTTCATGGGATGATCTCTAATGCCCTGGTCCCTTCATGGGAGGATCTCTGATGCACTTGGTCCCTTCATGGGAGGATCTCTGATGCACTGGTCCCTTCATGGGAGGATCTCTGATGCACTGGTCCCTTCATGGGAGGATCTCTGATGCACTGGTCCATTCATGGGAGGATCTCTGATGCACTGGTCCCTTCATGGGATGATCTTGCATACCTCTAATCATAGTGCTGTGATGCACTGGTCCCTTCACGGGATGATCTCTGATGTACTGGTCCCTTCACGGGATGATCTCTGATGTACTGGTCCCTTCACGGGATGATCTCTGATGCACTGGTCCCTTCACGGGATGATCTCTGATGCCCTGGTCCCTTCACGGGATGATCTCTGATGCCCTGGTCCCTTCACGGGATGATCTCTGATGCCCTGGTCCCTTCACGGGATGATCTCTGATGCCCTGGTCCCTTCATGGGATGATCTCTGATGCCCTGGTCCCTTCATGGGATGATCTCTGATGCACTGGTCCCTTCATGGGATGATCTCTGATGCACTGGTCCCTTCATGGGATGATCTTGCATACCTCTAATCATAGTGCTGTGATGCCCTGGTCCCTTCATGGGATGATCTCTGATGCCCTGGTCCCTTCATGGGATGATCTTGCATACCTCTACTCATAGTGCTGTGATGCCCTGGTCCCTTCATGGGATGATCTCTGATGCCCTGGTCCCTTCATGGGATGATCTTGCATACCTCTAATCATAGTGCTGTGATGCCCTGGTCCCTTCATGTGATGATATATGATGCACTGGTCCCTTCATGGGATGATCTTGCATACCTCTGATCATAGTGCTGTGATGCCCTGGTCCCTTCATGGGATGATCTCTGATGCACTGGTCCCTTCATGGGATGTCTGATGCACTGGTCCCTTCATGGGATGATCTTGCATACCTCTAATCACTGTGCTGTGATGCACTGGTCCCTTCATGGGATGATCTCTGATGCACTGGTCCCTTCATGGGATGATCTCTGATGCCCTGGTCCCTTCATGGGATGATCTGATGCACTGGTCCCTTCATGGGATGATCTCTGATGCACTGGTCCCTTCATGGGATGATCTCTGATGCACTGGTCCCTTCATGGGATGATCTCTGATGCACTGGTCCCTTCATGGGATGATCTCTGATGCACTGGTCCCTTCATGGGATGATCTTTGCACTGGTCCCTTCATGGGATGATCTTGCATACCTCTAATCATAGTGCTGTGATGCCCTGGTCCCTTCATGGGATGATCTCTGATGCCCTGGTCCCTTCATGGGATGATCTTGCATTCCTCTAATGTACGTGCTGTGGTGTAGTGGTCCCTTCATGGGATGATCTCTGATGCACTGGTCCCTTCATGGGATGATGTCTGATGCACTGGTCCCTTCATGGGATGATCTTGCATACCTCTAATCATAGTGCTCTGATGCACTGGTCCCTTCATGGGATGTTCTCTGAGGCACTGGTCCCTTCATGGGATGATGTCTGATGCACTGGTCCCTTCATGGGATGATCTTGCATACCTCTAATCATAGTGCTGTGATTCCCTGGTCCCTTCACGGGATGATGTCTGATGCACTGGTCCCTTCATGGGATGATCCTGCATACCTCTAATCATAGTGCTGTGATGCCCTGGTCCCTTCATGGGATGATCTCTGATGCCCTGGTCCCTTCATGGGATGATCTCTGATGCCCTGGTCCCTTCATGGGATGATCTCTGATGCCCTGGTCCCTTCATGGGATGATCTCTGATGCCCTGGTCCCTTCATGGGATGATCTCTGATGCCCTGGTCCCTTCATGGGATGATCTCTGATGCCCTGGTCCCTTCATGGGATGATCTCTGATGCCCTGGTCCCTTCATGGGATGATCTCTGATGCCCTGGTCCCTTCATGGGATGATCTCTGATGCCCTGGTCCCTTCATGGGATGATCTCTGATGCCCTGGACCCTTCATGGGATGATCTCTGATTCCCAGGTCCCTTCATGGGATGATCTGATGCCCTGGTCCCTTCATGGGATGATCTCTGATGCCCTAGTCCCTTCATGAGATGATCTCTGATGCACTGGTCCCTTCATGGGATGATCTTGCATACCTCTAATCATAGTGCTGTGATGCCCTGGTCCCTTCATGGGATGATCTGATGCCCTGGTCCCTTCATGGGATGATGTCTGATGCCCTGGTCCCTTCATGGGATGATGTCTGATGCCCTGGTCCCTTCATGGGATGATGTCTGATGCCCTGGTCCCTTCATGGGATGATGTCTGATGCCCTGGTCCCTTCATGGGATGATGTCTGATGCACTGGTCCCTTCATGGGATGATCCTGCATACCTCTAATCATAGTGCTGTGATGCACTGGTCCCTTCATGGGATGACCTCTTATGCACTGGTCCCTTCATGGGATGTCTGATGCACTGGTCCCTTCATGGGATGTCTGATGCCCTCTTCCCTTCATGGGATGTCTGATGCCCTCTTCCCTTCATGGGATGTCTGATGCCCTGGTCCCTTCATGGGATGATGTCTAATGCCCCGGTCCCTTCATGGGATGATGTCTAATGCCCCGGTCCCTTCATGGGATGATGTCTGATGCACTGGTCCCTTCATGGGATGATCTTGCATACCTCTAATCATAATGCTGTGATGCCCTGGTCCCTTCATTGGATGTCTGATGCACTGGTCCCTTCATGGGATGATCTTGCATACCTCTAATCATAGTGCTGTGATGCCCTGGTCCCTTCATGGGATGATGGCTGATGCCCTGGTCCCTTCATGGGATGATGGCTGATGCCCTGGTCCCTTCATGGGATGATGGCTGATGCCCTGGTCCCTTCATGGGATGATGGCTGATGCCCTGGTCCCTTCATGGGATGATGGCTGATGCCCTGGTCCCTTCATGGGATGATGGCTGATGCCCTGGTCCCTTCATGGGATGATGGCTGATGCCCTGGTCCCTTCATGGGATGATGGCTGATGCCCTGGTCCCTTCATGGGATGATGGCTGATGCCCTGGTCCCTTCATGGGATGATGGCTGATGCCCTGGTCCCTTCATGGGATGATGGCTGATGCCCTGGTCCCTTCATGGGATGATGGCTGATGCCCTGGTCCCTTCATGGGATGATGGCTGATGCCCTGGTCCCTTCATGGGATGATGGCTGATGCCCTGGTCCCTTCATGGGATGATGGCTGATGCCCTGGTCCCTTCATGGGATGATGGCTGATGCCCTGGTCCCTTTATGGGATGATGGCTGATGCCCTGGTCCCTTCATGGGATGATGGCTGATGCCCTGGTCCCTTCATGGGATGATGGCTGATGCCCTGGTCCCTTCATGGGATGATGGCTGATGCCCTGGTCCCTTCATGGGATGATCTCTGATGCCCTGGTCCCTTCATGGGATGATCTCTGATGCACTGGTCCCTTCATGGGTTGATCTTGCATACCTCTAATGTATGTGCTGTGGTGTACTGGTCCCTTCATGGGATGATCTCTGATGCACTGGTCCCTTCATGGGATGATCTTGCATACCTCTAATCATAGTGCTGTGATGCCCTGGTCCCTTCATGGGATGATCTCTGATGCACTGGTCCCTTCATGGGATTATCTCTGCTCTGGTCCCTTCATGGGATGATCTCTGATGCACTGGTCCGTTCATGGGATGATCTTGCGTGCCTCTAATCATAGTGCTGTGATGCCCTGGTCCCTTCATGGGATGATCTCTGATGCCCTGGTCCCTTCATGGGATGATCTCTGATGCCCTGGTCCCTTCATGGGATGATCTCTGATGCCCTGGTCCCTTCATGGGATGATCTTTGATGCACTGGTCACCTTCATGGGATGATCTTTGATGCACTGGTCCACTCATGGGATGATCTCTGCACTGGTCCCTTCATGGGATGATCTTGCATACCTCTAATCATAGTGCTGTGATGCCCTGGTCCCTTCATGGGATGATCTCTGATGCCCTGGTCCCTTCATGGGATGATCTCTGATGCCCTGGTCCCTTCATGGGATGATCTCTGATGCCCTGGTCCCTTCATGGGATGATCTCTGATGCCCTGGTCCCTTCATGGGATGATCTCTGCCCTGGTCCCTTCATGGGATGATCTTGCATACCTCTAATCATAGTGCTGTGATGCCCTGGTCCCTTTATGGGATGATCTCTGATGCCCTGGTCCCTTCATGGGATGATCTCTGATGCCCTGGTCCCTTCATGGGATGATCTCTGATGCCCTGGTCCCTTCATGGGATGATCTCTGATGCCCTGCTCCCTTCATGGGATGATCTCTGATGCCCTGCTCCCTTCATGGGATGATCTCTGATGCCCTGCTCCCTTCATGGGATGATCTCTGATGCCCTGCTCCCTTCATGGGATGATCTTGCATACCTCTAATCATAGTGCTGTGGTGCCCTGGTCCCTTCATGGGATGATCTCTGATGCACTGGTCCCTTCATGGGATGATCTTGCATACCTCTAATCATAGTGCTCTGATGCCCTGGTCCCTTCATGGGATGATCTCTGATGCACTTGGTCCCTTCATGGGAGGATTTCTGATGCACTTCCTCCCTTCATGGGAGGATCTCTGATGCACTGGTCCCTTCATGGGAGGATCTCTGATGCACTGGTCCCTTCATGGGATGTCTGATGCACTGGTCCCTTCATGGGATGTCTGATGCCCTCTTCCCTTCATGGGATGGCTGATGCCCTCTTCCCTTCATGGGATGTCTGATGCCCTGGTCCCTTCATGGGATGATGTCTAATGCCCCGGTCCCTTCATGGGATGATGTCTAATGCCCCGGTCCCTTCATGGGATGATGTCTGATGCACTGGTCCCTTCATGGGATGATCTTGCATACCTCTAATCATAATGCTGTGATGCCCTGGTCCCTTCATTGGATGTCTGATGCACTGGTCCCTTCATGGGATGATCTTGCATACCTCTAATCATAGTGCTGTGATGCCCTGGTCCCTTCATGGGATGATGGCTGATGCCCTGGTCCCTTCATGGGATGATGGCTGATGCCCTGGTCCCTTCATGGGATGATGGCTGATGCCCTGGTCCCTTCATGGGATGATGGCTGATGCCCTGGTCCCTTCATGGGATGATGGCTGATGCCCTGGTCCCTTCATGGGATGATGGCTGATGCCCTGGTCCCTTCATGGGATGATGGCTGATGCCCTGGTCCCTTCATGGGATGATGGCTGATGCCCTGGTCCCTTCATGGGATGATGGCTGATGCCCTGGTCCCTTCATGGGATGATGGCTGATGCCCTGGTCCCTTCATGGGATGATGGCTGATGCCCTGGTCCCTTCATGGGATGATGGCTGATGCCCTGGTCCCTTCATGGGATGATGGCTGATGCCCTGGTCCCTTCATGGGATGATGGCTGATGCCCTGGTCCCTTCATGGGATGATGGCTGATGCCCTGGTCCCTTCATGGGATGATGGCTGATGCCCTGGTCCCTTCATGGGATGATCTCTGATGCACTGGTCCCTTCATGGGTTGATCTTGCATACCTCTAATGTATGTGCTGTGGTGTACTGGTCCCTTCATGGGATGATCTCTGATGCACTGGTCCCTTCATGGGATGATCTTGCATACCTCTAATCATAGTGCTGTGATGCCCTGGTCTGTTCATGGGATCATCCAATGAAGGGACCAGTGCATCAGAGAACATGTCTGATGCACTGGTCCCTTCATGGGATGATCTTGCATACCTCTAATCATAGTGCTGTGATGCACTGGTCCCTTCATGGGATGATCTCTGATGCACTGGTCCCTTCATGGGATGATCTCTGATGCACTGGTCCCTTCATGGGATGATGTCTGATGCACTGGTCCCTTCATGGGATGATCTTGCATACCTCTAATCATAGTGCTGTGATGCCCTGGTCCCTTCATGGGATGATCTCTGATGCACTGGTCCCTTCATGGGATTATCTCTGCTCTGGTCCCTTCATGGGATGATCTCTGATGCACTGGTCCGTTCATGGGATGATCTTGCGTGCCTCTAATCATAGTGCTGTGATGCCCTGGTCCCTTCATGGGATGATCTCTGATGCCCTGGTCCCTTCATGGGATGATCTCTGATGCCCTGGTCCCTTCATGGGATGATCTCTGATGCCCTGGTCCCTTCATGGGATGATCTCTGATGCCCTGGTCCCTTCATGGGATGATCTCTGATGCACTGGTCCACTCATGGAATGATCTTTGATGCACTGGTCCACTCATGGGATGATCTTTGATGCACTGGTCCACTCATGGGATGATCTCTGCACTGGTCCCTTCATGGGATGATCTTGCATACCTCTAATCATAGTGCTGTGATGCCCTGGTCCCTTCATGGGATGATCTCTGATGCCCTGGTCCCTTCATGGGATGATCTCTGATGCCCTGGTCCCTTCATGGGATGATCTCTGATGCCCTGGTCCCTTCATGGGATGATCTCTGCCCTGGTCCCTTCATGGGATGATCTTGCATACCTCTAATCATAGTGCTGTGATGCCCTGGTCCCTTCATGGGATGATCTCTGATGCCCTGGTCCCTTCAAGGGATGATCTCTGATGCCCTGGTCCCTTCATGGGATGATCTCTGATGCCCTGGTCCCTTCATGGGATGATCTCTGATGCCCTGGTCCCTTCATGGGATGATCTCTGATGCCCTGGTCCCTTCATGGGATGATCTCTGATGCCCTGCTCCCTTCATGGGATGATCTCTGGTGCCCTGGTCCCTTCATGGGATGATCTCTGATGCCCTGGTCCCTTCATGGGATGATCTCTGATGCCCTGGTCCCTTCATGAGATGATCTCTGATGCACTTTTCCCTTCATGGGATGATCTTGCATACCTCTAATCAGTGTTGTGATGCCCTGGTCCCTTCATGGGATGATCTCTGATGCACTGGTCCCTTCATGGGATGATCTCTGCACTGGTCCCTTCATGGGATGATCTTGCATACCTCTAATCATAGTGCTGTGATGCACTGGTCCCTTCACGGGATGATCTCTGATGCCCTGGTCTCTTCACGGGATGATCTCTGATGCCCTGGTCTCTTCATGGGATGATCTCTGATGCCCTGGTCCCTTCATGGGATGATCTCTGATGCCCTGCTCCCTTCATGGGATGATCTCTGATGCCCTGCTCCCTTCATGGGATGATCTCTGATGCCCTGCTCCCTTCATGGGATGATCTCTGATGCCCTGCTCCCTTCATGGGATGATCTCTGATGCCCTGCTCCCTTCATGGGATGATCTCTGATGCCCTGCTCCCTTCATGGGATGATCTCTGATGCCCTGCTCCCTTCATGGGATGATCTCTGATGCCCTGCTCCCTTCATGGGATGATCTCTGATGCACTGGTCCCTTCATGGGATGATCTCTGATGCCCTTCTCCCTTCATGGGATGATCTGATGCACTGGTCCCTTCATGGGATGATCTTGCATACCTCTAATCATAGTGCTGTGGTGCCCTGGTCCCTTCATGGGATGATCTCTGATGCACTGGTCCCTTCATGGGATGATCTTGCATACCTCTAATCATAGTGCTCTGATGCCCTGGTCCCTTCATGGGATGATCTCTGATGCACTTGGTCCCTTCATGGGAGGATTTCTGATGCACTTCCTCCCTTCATGGGAGGATCTCTGATGCACTGGTCCCTTCATGGGAGGATCTCTGATGCACTGGCCCCTTCATGGGATGATCTTGCATACTGCTGTGATGCACTGGTCTCTTCATGGGATGATCTCTGATGCACTGGTCTCTTCATGGGATGATCTCTGATGCCCTGGTCCCTTCATGGGATGATCTCTGATATCCTGGTCCCTTCATTGGATGATCTCTGAAGCCCTGGTCCCTTCATGGGATGATCTCTGAAGCCCTGGTCCCTTCATGGGATGATCTCTGATGCCCTGGTCCCTTCATGGGATGATCTCTGATGCCCTGGTCCCTTCATGGGATGATCTCTGATGCACTGGTCCCTTCATGGGATGATCTCTGATGCACTGGTCCCTTCATGGGATGATCTCTGATGCAATGATCTCTGATGCACTGGTCCCTTCATGGGATATCTGATGCACTGGTCCCTTCATGGGATGATCCTGCATACCTCTAATCATAGTGCTGTTATGCCCTGGTCCCTTCATGGGATGATCTCTGATGCCCTGGTCCCTTCATGGGATGATCTCTGATGCCCTGGTCCCTTCATGGGATGATCTCTGATGCCCTGGTCCCTTCATGGGATGATCTCTGATGCCCTGGTCCCTTCATGGGATGATCTCTGATGCCCTGGTCCCTTCATGGGATGATCTCTGATGCCCTGGTCCCTTCATGGGATGATCTCTGATGCCCTGGTCCCTTCATGGGATGATCTCTGATGCCCTGGTCCCTTCATGGGATGATCTCTGATGCCCTGGTCCCTTCATGGGATGATCTCTGATGCCCTGGTCCCTTCATGGGATGATCTCTGATGCCCTGGTCCCTTCATGGGATGATCTTGCATACCTCTAATCAAAGTGCTGTAATGCCCTGGTCCCTTCACGGGATGATCTCTGATGCCCTGGTCCCTTCACGGGATGATCTCTGATGCCCTGGTCCCTTCACGGGATGATCTCTGATGCCCTGGTCCCTTCATGGGATGATCTCTGATGCCCTGGTCCCTTCATGGGATGATCTCTGATGCCCTGGTCCCTTCATGAGATGATCTCTGATGCACTTTTCCCTTCATGGGATGATCTTGCATACCTCTAATCAGTGTTGTGATGCCCTGGTCCCTTCATGGGATGATCTCTGATGCACTGGTCCCTTCATGGGATGATCTCTGCACTGGTCCCTTCATGGGATGATCTTGCATACCTCTAATCATAGTGCTGTGATGCACTGGTCCCTTCACGGGATGATCTCTGATGCCCTGGTCTCTTCACGGGATGATCTCTGATGCCCTGGTCTCTTCATGGGATGATCTCTGATGCCCTGGTCCCTTCATGGGATGATCTCTGATGCCCTGGTCCCTTCATGGGATGATCTCTGATGCCCTGGTCCCTTCATGAGATGATCTCTGATGCACTTGTCCCTTCATGGGATGATCTTTCATACCTCTAATCATAGTGCTGTGATGCCCTGGTCCCTTGATGGGATGATCTCTGATGCCCTGGTCCCTTGATGGGATGATCTCTGATGCCCTGGTCCCTTCATGGGATGATCTTCGCTGCCCTGGTCCCTTCATGGGATGATCTCTGATGCACTGGTCCCTTCATGTGATGATCCTGCATACCTCTAATCATAGTGCTGTGATGCCCTGGTCCCTTCATGGGATGATCTCTGATGCCCTGGTCCCTTCATGGGATGATGTCTGATGCCCTGGTCTCTTCATGGGATGATGTCTGATGCACTGGTCCCTTCATGGGATGATCTCTGATGCCCTGGTCCCTTCATGGGATGATGTCTGATGCACTGGTCCCTTCACGGGATGATGTCTGATGCACTGGTCCCTTCACGGGATGATCTCTGATGCACTGGTCCCTTCACGGGATGATCTCTGATGCACTGGTCCCTTCACGGGATGATCTCTGATGCACTGGTCCCTTCACGGGATGATCTCTGATGCACTGGTCCCTTCACGGGATGATCTCTGATGCACTGGTCCCTTCACGGGATGATCTCTGATGCACTGGTCCCTTCACGGGATGATCTCTGATGCCCTGGTCCCTTCATGGGATGATCTCTGATGCACTGGTCCACTCATGGGATGATCTTTGATGCACTGGTCCACTCATGGGATGATCTTTGATGCACTGGTCCACTCATGGGATGATCTCTGCACTGGTCCCTTCATGGGATGATCTTGCATACCTCTAATCATAGTGCTGTGATGCCCTGGTCCCTTCATGGGATGATCTCTGATGCACTGGTCCCTTCATGGGATGATCTTGCATACCTCTAATCATAGTGCTGTGATGCCCTGGTCCCTTCATGGGATGATCTCTGATGCACTGGTCCCTTCATGGGATGATCTCTGATGCCCTGGTCCCTTCATGGGATGATCTCTGATGCCCTGGTCCCTTCATGGGATGATCTCTGATGCCCTGGTCCCTTCATGGGATGATCTCTGATGCCCTGGTCCCTTCATGGGATGATCTCTGATGCCCTGGTCCCTTCATGGGATGATCTCTGATGCCCTGGTCCCTTCATGGGATGATCTCTGATGCCCTGGTCCCTTCATGGGATGATCTTGCATACCTCTAATCAAAGTGCTGTAATGCCCTGGTCCCTTCACGGGATGATCTCTGATGCCCTGGTCCCTTCACGGGATGATCTCTGATGCACTGGTCCCTTCATGGGATGATCTCTGATGCACTGCTCCCTTCATGGGATGTTTGATGCACTGGTCCCTTCATGGGATGATCTTGCATACCTCTAATCATAGTGCTGTGATGCCCTGGTCCCTTCATGGGATGATCTCTGATGCCCTGGTCCCTTCATGGGATGGTCTCTGATGCCCTGGTCCCTTCATGGGTTGATCTCTGATGCCCTGGTCCCTTCATGGGTTGATCTCTGATGCCCTGGTCCCTTCATGGGACGATCTCTGATGCCCTGGTCCCTTCATGGGATGATCTTGCAAACCTCTAATCCATAGTGCTGTGATGCCCTGCTCCCTTCATGGGATGATCTCTGATGCACTGGTCCCTTCATGGGATGGTCTCTGATGCCCTGGTCCCTTCATGGGATGATTTCTGATGCCCTGGTCCCTTCATGGGTTGATTTCTGATGCCCTTGTCCCTTCATGGGATGATTTCTGATGCCCTGGTCCCTTCATGGGTTGATTTCTGATTTTCTGATGCCCTGGTCCCTTCACGGGATGATGTCTGATGCACTGGTCCCTTCACGGGATGATGTCTGATGCCCTGGTCCCTTCATGGGATGATCTCTGATGCACTGGTCCCTTCATGGGATGATCCTGCATACCCCTAATCATAGTGCTGTGATGCCCTGGTCCCTTCATGGGATGATATCTGATGCCCTGGTCCCTTCATGGGATGATGTCTGATGCCCTGGTCCCTTCATGGGATGATCTTGCATACCTCTAATCATAGTGCTGTGATGCCCTGGTCCCTTCATGGGATGATATCCGATGCCCTGGTCCCTTCATGGGATGATATCTGATGCCCTGGTCCCTTCATGGGATGATATCTGATGCCCTGGTCCCTTCATGGGATGATTTGTGATGCACTGGTCCCTTCATGGGATGATTTGTGATGCACTTGTCCCTTCATGGGATGATTTTTGATGCACTGGTCCCTTCATGGGATGATTTTTGATGCACTGGTCCCTTCATGGGATGATCTTTGATGCACTGGTCCCTTCATGGGATGATCTTTGATGCACTGGTCCCTTCATGGGATGATCTTTGATGCACTGGTCCCTTCATGGGATGATCTTTGATGCACTGGTCCCTTCATGGGATGATCTTTGATGCACTGGTCCCTTCATGGGATGATCTTTGATGCACTGGTCCCTTCATGGGATGATCTTTGATGCACTGGTCCCTTCATGGGATGATCTCTGATGCCCTGGTCCCTTCATGGGATGATCTCTGATGCCCTGGTCCCTTCATGGGATGATCTTGCAAACCTCTAATCCATAGTGCTGTGATGCCCTGCTCCCTTCATGGGATGATCTCTGATGCACTGGTCCCTTCATGGGATGATGTCTGATGCACTGGTCCCTTCATGGGATGATGTCTGATGCACTGGTCCCTTCATGGGGTGATGTCTGATGCACTGGTCCCTTCATGGGGTGATGTCTGATGCACTGGTCCCTTCATGGGGTGATGTCTGATGCACTGGTCCCTTCATGGGATGATCTTGCAAACCTCTAATCGTAGTGCTGTGATGCACTGGTCCCTTCATGGGATGATCTTGCATACCTCTCATCATAGTGCTGTGGTGCCCTGGTCCCTTCATGGGATGATCTCTGATGCCCTGGTCGCTTCATGGGATGATCTCTGATGCACTGGTCCCTTCATGGGCTGATCTTGCATACCTCTAATGTAAGTGCTGTGGTGTACTGGTCCCTTCATGGGATGATCTCTGATGCACTGGTCCCTTCATGGGATGATCTTGCATACCTCTAACCATAGTGCTGTGATGCCCTGGTCCCTTCATGGGATGGTCTCTGATGCACTGGTCCCTTCATGGGATGGTCTCTGATGCCCTGGTCCCTTCATGGGATGGTCTCTGATGCCCTGGTCCCTTCATGGGATGGTCTCTGATGCCCTGGTCCCTTCATGGGATGGTCTCTGATGCCCTGGTCCCTTCATGGGATGGTCTCTGATGCCCTGGTCCCTTCATGGGATGGTCTCTGATGCCCTGGTCCCTTCATGGGATGGTCTCTGATGCCCTGGTCCCTTCATGGGATGGTCTCTGATGCCCTGGTCCCTTCATGGGATGGTCTCTGATGCCCTGGTCCCTTCATGGGATGGTCTCTGATGCCCTGGTCCCTTCATGGGATGGTCTCTGATGCCCTGGTCCCTTCATGGGATGGTCTCTGATGCCCTGGTGCCTTCATGGGATGATCTCTGATGCCCTGGTCCCTTCATGGGATGATCTTGCATACCTCTAATCATAGTGCTGTGATGCCCTGGTCCCTTCATGGGATGATCTTGCATACCTCTAATTATAGTGCTGTGATGCCCTGGTCCCTTCATGGGATGATCTCCGATGCCCTGGTCCCTTCATGGGATGATTTTTGATGCACTGGTCCCTTCATGGGATGAGTTTTGATTTTTGATGCACTGGTCCCTTCATGGGATGATTTTTGATGCACTGGTCTCTTCATGGGATGATCTTGCATACCTCTAATCATAGTGCTGTGATGCCCTGGTCCCTTCATGGGATGATGTCTGATGCTCTGGTCCCTTCATGGGATGATCTCTGATGCACTGGTCCCTTCATGGGATGGTTTCTGATGCCCTGGTCCCTTCATGGGATGGTTTCTGATGCCCTGGTCCCTTCATGGGATGATGTCTGATGCCCTGGTCCCTTCATGGGATGATGTCTGATGCCCTGGTCCCTTCATGGGATGATGTCTGATGCCCTGGTCCCTTCATGGGATGATTTCTGATGCACTGGTCCCTTCATGGGATGATGTCTGATGCACTGGTCCCTTCATGGGATGATCTTGCAAACCTCTAATCATAGTGCCGTGATGCACTGGTCCCTTCATGGGATGATCTTGCATACCTCTAATCATAGTGCTGTGATGCCCTGGTCCCTTCATGGGATGATCTCTGATGCACTGGTCCCTTCATGGGATGATCTCTGATGCACTGGTCCCTTCATGGGATGATGTCTGATGCACTGGTCCCTTCATGGGATGATCTTGCATACCTCTAATCATAGTGCTGTGGTGCCCTGGTCCCTTCATGGGATGATCTCTGATGCCCTGGTCCCTTCATGGGATGATCTCTGATGCCCTGGTCCCTTCATGGGATGATCTCTGATGCCCTGGTCCCTTCATGGGATGATCTCTGATGCCCTGGTCCCTTCATGGGATGATCTCTGATGCCCTGGTCCCTTCATGGGATGATCTCTGATGCCCTGGTCCCTTCATGGGATGATCTCTGATGCCCTGGTCCCTTCATGGGATGATCTCTGATGCCCTGGTCCCTTCATGGGATGATCTCTGATGCACTGGTCCCTTCATGGGATGATCTCTGATGCACTGGTCCCTTCATGGGATGATCTCTGATGCACTGGTCCCTTCATGGGATGGTCTCTGATGCCCTGGTCCCTTCATGGGATGATTTCTGATGCCCTGGTCCCTTCATGGGTTGATTTCTGATGCCCTTGTCCCTTCATGGGATGATTTCTGATGCCCTGGTCCCTTCATGGGTTGATTTCTGATTTTCTGATGCCCTGGTCCCTTCATGGGATGATTTCTGATTTTCTGATGCCCTTGTCCCTTCATGGGATGATTTCTGATGCCCTGGTCCCTTCATGG
The DNA here is from genome assembly GCF_964204655.1 of Triturus cristatus. Taxonomy (NCBI): domain Eukaryota; kingdom Metazoa; phylum Chordata; class Amphibia; order Caudata; family Salamandridae; genus Triturus; species Triturus cristatus. The sequence continues at coordinate 1,008,918,278 of NC_140592.1, forward strand.
GATGATTTCTGATGCCCTGGTCCCTTCATGGGATGATTTCTGATGCCCTGGTCCCTTCATGGGATGATTTCTGATGCCCTGGTCCCTTCATGGGATGATTTCTGATGCCCTGGTCCCTTCATGGGATGATTTCTGATGCCCTGGTCCCTTCATGGGATGATTTCTGATGCCCTGGTCCCTTCATGGGATGATCCCTGATGCACTGGTCCCTTCATGGGATGATCCCTGATGCACTGGTCCCTTCATGGGATGATCTCTGATGCACTGGTCCCTTCATGGGATGATCTCTGATGCACTGGTCCCTTCATGGGATGATCTCTGATGCACTGGTCCCTTCATGGGATGATCTCTGATGCACTGGTCCCTTCATGGGATGATCTCTGATGCACTGTTCCCTTTATGGGATGATCTCTGCACTGGTCCCTTCATGGGATGATGTCTGATGCACTGGTCCCTTCATGGGATGATCTTGCATACCTCTAATTATAGTGCTGTGATGCCCTGGTCCCTTCATGGGATGATGTCTGATGCACTGGTCCCTTCATGGGATGATCTTGCATACCTCTAATCATAGTGCTGTGATGCACTGGTCCCTTCATGGGATGATCTCTGATGCCCTGGTCCCTTCATGGGAAGATCTTGCATACCTCTAATCATAGTGCTCTGATGCACTGGTCCCTTCATGGGATGATCTCTGATGCACTGTTCCCTTTATGGGATGATCTCTGCACTGGTCCCTTCATGGGATGATGTCTGATGCACTGGTCCCTTCATGGGATGATCTTGCATACCTCTAATCATAGTGCTCTGATGCACTGGTCCCTTCATGGGATGATCTCTGATGCACTGGTCCCTTCATGGGATGATCTCTGATGCCCTGGTCCCTTCATGGGATGATCTCTGATGCCCTGGTCCCTTCATGGGATGATCTCTGATGCCCTGGTCCCTTCATGGGATGATCTCTGATGCCCCGGTCCCTTCATGGGATGATCTGATGCCCCGGTCCCTTCATGGGATGATCTCTGATGCCCTGGTCCCTTCATGGGATGATCTCTGATGCCCTGGTCCCTTCATGGGATGATCTGATGCCCCGGTCCCTTCATGGGATGATCTGATGCCCCGGTCCCTTCATGGGATGATCTGATGCCCCGGTCCCTTCATGGGATGATCTGATGCCCCGGTCCCTTCATGGGATGATCTGATGCCCCGGTCCCTTCATGGGATGATCTGATGCCCCGGTCCCTTCATGGGATGATCTGATGCCCCGGTCCCTTCATGGGATGATCTGATGCCCCGATGCCCCGGTCCCTTCATGGGATGATGTCTGATGCACTGGTCCCTTCATGGGATGATCTTGCATACCTTTAATCATAGTGCTCTGATGCCCTGGTCCCTTCATGGGATGATGTCTGATGCCCCGGTCCCTTCATGGGATGATGTCTGCACTGGTCCCTTCATGGGATGATCTTGCATACCTTTAATCGTAGTGCTCTGATGCACTGGTCCTTTTATGGGATGATCTCTGATGCCCTGGTCCCTTCATGGGATGATCTCTGATGCCCTGGTCCCTTCATGGGATGATCTCTGATGCCCTGGTCCCTTCATGGGATGATCTCTGATGCCCTGGTCCCTTCATGGGTTGGTCTCTGATGCCCTGGTCCCTTCATGGGTTGATCTCTGATGCCCTGGTCCCTTCATGGGTTGATCTCTGATGCCCTGGTCCCTTCATGGGATGATCTTTGATGCACTGGTCCCTTCCCGGGATGATCTTTGATGCACTGGTCCCTTCACGGGATGATCTTTGATGCACTGGTCCCTTCACGGGATGATCTTGAATACCTCTAATCATAGTGCTCTGATGCCCTGGTCCCTTCATGGGATGATTTTTGATGCCCTGGTCCCTTCATGGGATGATCTTTGATGCCCTGGTCCCTTCATGGGATGATCTTTGATGCCCTGGTCCCTTCATGGGATGATCTTTGATGCCCTGGTCCCTTCATGGGATGATCTCTGATGCACTGGTCCCTTCATGGGATGATCTTGCATACCTTTAATCATAGTGCTCTGATGCCCTGGTCCCTTCATGGGATGATCTTTGATGCCCTGGTCCCTTCATGGGATGATCTCTGATGCACTGGTCCCTTCACGGGATGATCTTGAATACCTCTAATCATAGTGCTCTGATGCCCTGGTCCCTTCATGGGATGATCTTTGATGCCCTGGTCCCTTCATGGGATGATCTTTGATGCCCTGGTCCCTTCATGGGATGATCTTTGATGCCCTGGTCCCTTCATGGGATGATCTTTGATGCCCTGGTCCCTTCATGGGATGATCTCTGATGCACTGGTCCCTTCATGGGATGATCTTGCATACCTTTAATCATAGTGCTCTGATGCCCTGGTCCCTTCATGGGATGATCTTTGATGCCCTGGTCCCTTCATGGGATGATCTCTGATGCACTGGTCCCTTCATGGGATGATCTTGCATACCTCTAATCACAGTGCTGTGATGCACTGGTCCCTTCATGGGGGGGGGGGGGGATCTCTGATGCTCTGGTCCCTTCATGAGATGATCTCTGATGCACTGGTCCCTTCATGGGATGATCTCTGATGCACTGGTCCCTTCATGGGATGATCTTGCATACCTCTAATCATAGTGCTGTGATGCACTGGTCCCTTCATGGGATGATCCCTGATGCACTGGTCCCTTCACGGGATGATGTCTGATGCACTGGTCCCTTCATGGGATGATCTTGCATAGCTTTAATCATAGTGCTGTGATGCCCTGGTCCCTTCATGGGATGATCTCTGATGCCCTGGTCCCTTCATGGGATGAGCTCTGATGCCCTGGTCCCTTCATGGGATGATCTCTGATGCCCTGGTCCCTTCATGGGATGATCTCTGATGCCCTGGTCCCTTCATGGGATGATCTCTGATGCCCTGGTCCCTTCATGGGATGATCTCTGATGCCCTGGTCCCTTCATGGGATGATGTCTGATGCACTGGTCCCTTCATGGGATGATCTTGCATACCTCTAATCATAGTGCTGTGATGCACTGGTCCCTTCATGGGATGATCTTGCATACCTCTAATCATAGTGCTGTGATGTCCTGGTCCCTTCATGGTATGATCTCCGATGCCCTGGTCCCTTCATGGGATGATCTCCGATGCCCTGGTCCCTTCATGGGATGATCTCCGATGCCCTGGTCCCTTCATGGGATGATCTCCGATGCCCTGGTCCCTTCATGGGATGATCTCCGATGCCCTGGTCCCTTCGTGGGATGATCTCCGATGCCCTGGTCCCTTCGTGGGATGATCTCCGATGCCCTGGTCCCTTCGTGGGATGATCTCCGATGCCCTGGTCCCTTCGTGGGATGATCTCCGATGCCCTGGTCCCTTCGTGGGATGATCTCCGATGCCCTGGTCCCTTCGTGGGATGATCTCCGATGCCCTGGTCCCTTCGTGGGATGATCTCCGATGCCCTGGTCCCTTCGTGGGATGATCTCCGATGCCCTGGTCCCTTCGTGGGATGATCTCCGATGCCCTGGTCCCTTCGTGGGATGATCTCCGATGCCCTGGTCCCTTCGTGGGATGATCTCCGATGCCCTGGTCCCTTCGTGGGATGATCTCCGATGCCCTGGTCCCTTCATGGGATGATCTCCGATGCCCTGGTCCCTTCATGGGATGATCTCCGATGCCCTGGTCCCTTCATGGGATGATCTCCGATGCCCTGGTCCCTTCATGGGATGATCTCCGATGCCCTGGTCCCTTCATGGGATGATCTCCGATGCCCTGGTCCCTTCATGGGATGATCTCCGATGCCCTGGTCCCTTCATCGGATGATCTCCGATGCCCTGGTCCCTTCTTCGGATGATCTCCGATGCCCTGGTCCCTTCATGGGATGATCTCCGATGCCCTGGTCCCTTCTTCGGATGATCTCCGATGCCCTGGTCCCTTCATGGGATGATCTTGCATAGCTTTAATCATAGTGCTGTGATGCCCTGGTCCCTTCATGGAATGATTTCTGATGCACTGGTCCCTTCATGGGATGATTTTGCATACCTCTAATCATAGTGCTGTGATGCCCTGGTCCCTTCATGGGATGATTTTTGATGCCCCGGTCCCTTCATGGGATGATTTTTGATGCACTTGTCCCTTCATGGGATGATTTTTGATGCACTGGTCCTTTCATGGGATGATTTTTGATGCACTGGTCCCTTCATGGGATGATTTTTGATGCACTGGTCCCTTCATGGGATGATCTCTGATGCCCAGGTCCCTTCATGGGAAGATCTTGCATACCTCTAATCATAGTGCTCTGATGCACTGGTCCCCTCATGGGATGATCTCTGATGCACTGGTCCCTTCATGGGATGGTCTGATGCCCTGGTCCCTTCATGGGATGATGTCTGATGCCCTGGTCCCTTCATGGGATGATGTCTGATGCCCTGGTCCCTTCATGGGATGATGTCTGATGCCCTGGTCCCTTCATGGGATGATGTCTGATGCCCTGGTCCCTTCATGGGATGATCTCTGGTCCCTTCATGGGATGATCTCTGATGCCCTGGTCCCTTCATGGGATGATCTTGTATACCTCTAATCATAGTGCTGTGATGCCCTGGTCCCTTCATGGGATGATGTTTGATGCACTGGTCCCTTCATGGGATGATGTCTGATGCACTGGTCCCTTCATGGGATGATCTTGCATACCTCTAATTATAGTGCTGTGATGCCCTGGTCCCTTCATGGGATGATGTCTGATGCACTGGTCCGTTCATGGGATGATTTTGCATACTTCTAATCATAGTGCTGTGATGCACTGGTCCCTTCATGGGATGATCTCTGATGCACTGGTCCCTTCATGGGATGATCTCTGATGCACTGGTCCCTTCATGGGATGATCTCTGATGCACTGGTCCCTTCATGGGATGATCTCTGATGCACTGGTCCCTTCATGGGATGATCTCTGATGCCCTGGTCCCTTCATGGGATGATCTCTGATGCCCTGGTCCCTTCATGGGATGATCTCTGATGCCCTGGTCCCTTCATGGGATGATCTCTGATGCCCTGGTCCCTTCATGGGATGATCTGATGCCCTGGTCCCTTCATGGGATGATCTGATGCCCTGGTCCCTTCATGGGATGATCTTGCATACCTCTAATCATAGTGCTGTGATGCCCTGGTCACTTCATGGGATGATGTCTGATGCCCTGGTCCCTTCATGGGATGATGTCTGATGCCCTGGTCCCTTCATGGGATGATGTCTGATGCCCTGGTCCCTTCATGGGATGATGTCTGATGCCCTGGTCCCTTCATGGGATGATGTCTGATGCCCTGGTCCCTTCATAGGATGATCTCTGATGCACTGCTCCCTTCATGGGATGATCTTGCATACCTCTAATCATAGTGCTGTGATGCCCTGGTCCCTTCATGGGATGATCTCTGATGCACTGCTCCCTTCATGGGATGTTTGATGCACTGGTCCCTTCATGGGATGATCTTGCATACCTCTAATCATAGTGCTGTGATGCCCTGGTCCCTTCATGGGATGATCTCTGATGCCCTGGTCCCTTCATGGGATGGTCTCTGATGCCCTGGTCCCTTCATGGGTTGATCTCTGATGCCCTGGTCCCTTCATGGGTTGATCTCTGATGCCCTGGTCCCTTCATGGGATGATCTTTGATGCACTGGTCCCTTCATGGGATGATCTCTGATGCACTGGTCCCTTCATGGGATGATCTTGCATACCTCTATTCATAGTGCTGTGATGCCCTGGTCCCTTCATGGGACGATCTCTGATGCACTGGTCCCTTCATGGGATGAACTTGCATACCTCTAATGTACGTGCTGTGGTGTACTGGTCCCTTCATGGGATGATCTTGCATACCTCTAATCATATTGCTGTGATGCCCTGGTCCCTTCATGGGATGATCTCTGATGCACTGGTCCCTTTATGTGATGATCTTGCATACCTCTAATCATAGTGCTGTGATGCCCTGGTCCCTTCATGGGATGATCTGATGCCCTGGTCCCTTCATGGGATGATCTGATGCCCTGGTCCCTTCATGGGATGATCTCTGATGCCCTGGTCCCTTCATGGGATGATCTCTGATGCCCTGGTCCCTTCATGGGATGATCTCTGATGCCCTGGTCCCTTCATGGGATGATCTCTGATGCCCTGGTCCCTTCATGGGATGATGTCTGATGCACTGGTCCCTTCATGGGATGATGTCTGATGCACTGGTCCCTTCATGGGATGATGTCTGATGCACTGGTCCCTTCATGGGATGATCTCTGATGCCCTGGTCCCTTCATGGGATGATCTCTGATGCCCTGGTCCCTTCATGGGATGATCTCTGATGCCCTGGTCCCTTCATGGGATGATCTCTGATGCACTGGTCCCTTCATGGGCTGATCTTGCATTCCTCTAATGTAAGTGCTGTGGTGTACTGGTCCCTTCATGGGATGATCTCTGATGCTCTGCTCCCTTCATGGGATGATGTCTGATGCACTGGTCCCTTCATGGGATGATCTTGCAAACCTCTAATCATAGTGCTGTGATGCACTGGTCCCTTCATGGGATGATCTTGCATACCTCTAATCATAGTGCTGTGATGCCCTGGTCCCTTCATGGGATGATGTCTGATGCACTGGTCCCTTCATGGGATGATGTCTGATGCACTGGTCCCTTCATGGGATGATGTCTGATGCACTGGTCCCTTCATGGGATGATCTTGCATACCTCTAATCATAGTGCTGTGGTGCCCTGGTCCCTTCATGGGATGATATCTGATGCCCTGGTCCCTTCATGGGATGATATCTGATGCCCTGGTCCCTTCATGGGATGATATCTGATGCCCTGGTCCCTTCATGGGATGATATCTGATGCCCTGGTCCCTTCATGGGATGATATCTGATGCCCTGGTCCCTTCATGGGATGATATCTGATGCCCTGGTCCCTTCATGGGATGATCTCTGATGCCCTGGTCCCTTCATGGGATGATATCTGATGCCCTGGTCCCTTCATGGGATGATCTCTGATGCCCTGGTCCCTTCATGGGATGATCTCTGATGCCCTGGTCCCTTCATGGGATGATCTCTGATGCCCTGGTCCCTTCATGGGATGATCTCTGATGCCCTGGTCCCTTCATGGGATGATCTCTGATGCCCTGGTCCCTTCATGGGATGATCTCTGATGCACTGGTCCCTTCATGGGATGATCTCTGATGCCCTGGTCCCTTCATGGGTTGATTTCTGATTTTCTGATGCCCTGGTCCCTTCATGGGATGATCCCTGATGCCCTGGTCCCTTCATGGGATGATCCCTGATGCCCTGGTCCCTTCATGGGATGATCCCTGATGCCCTGGTCCCTTCATGGGATGATCCCTGATGCCCTGGTCCCTTCATGGGATGATCCCTGATGCCCTGGTCCCTTCATGGGATGATCCCTGATGCCCTGGTCCCTTCATGGGATGATCCCTGATGCCCTGGTCCCTTCATGGGATGATCCCTGATGCCCTGGTCCCTTCATGGGATGATCCCTGATGCCCTGGTCCCTTCATGGGATGATCCCTGATGCCCTGGTCCCTTCATGGGATGATCTCTGATGCCCTGGTCCCTTCATGGGATGATCTCTGATGCACTGGTCCCTTCATGGGATGATCTCTGCACTGGTCCCTTCATGGGATGATCTCTGCACTGGTCCCTTCATGGGATGATCTCTGATGCACTGGTCCCTTTATGGGATGATGTCTGATGCACTGGTCCCTTCATGGGATGATGTCTGATGCACTGGTCCCTTCATGGGATGATGTCTGATGCACTGGTCCCTTCATGGGATGATCTTGCATACCTCTAATTATAGTGCTGTGATGCCCTGGTCCCTTCATGGGATGATGTCTGATGCACTGGTCCCTTCATGGGATGATCTTGCATACCTCTAATCATAGTGCTGTGATGCACTGGTCCCTTCATGGGATGATCTCTGATGCCCTGGTCCCTTCATGGGAAGATCTTGCATACCTCTAATCATAGTGCTCTGATGCACTTGTCCCTTCATGGGATGATCTGATGCACTTGTCCCTTCATGGGATGATCTGATGCACTTGTCCCTTCATGGGATGATCTGATGCCCCGGTCCCTTCATGGGATGATCTGATGCCCCGGTCCCTTCATGGGATGATCTGATGCCCCGGTCCCTTCATGGGATGATCTGATGCCCCGATGCCCCGGTCCCTTCATGGAATGATCTGATGCCCGGGTCCCTTCATGGAATGATCTGATGCCCCGGTCCCTTCATGGGATGATGTCTGATGCACTAGTCCCTTCATGGGATGATCTTGCATACCTCTAATCGTAGTGCTCTGATGCACTGGTCCCTTCATGGGATGATCTCTGATGCACTGGTCCCTTCATGGGATGATCTGATGCCCTGGTCCCTTCATGGGATGATCTGATGCCCTGGTCCCTTCCTGGGATGATCTCTGATGCCCTGGTCCCTTCCTGGGATGATCTCTGATGCCCTGGTCCCTTCCTGGGATGATCTCTGATGCCCTGGTCCCTTCATGGGATGATCTCTGATTCCCTGGTCCCTTCATGGGATGATCTCTGATGCCCTGGTCCCTTCATGGGATGATGTCTGATGCCCTGGTCCCTTCATGGGATGATGTCTGATGCCCTGGTCCCTTCATGGGATGATGTCTGATGCCCTGGTCCCTTCATGGGAGGATGTCTGATGCCCTGGTCCCTTCATGGGAGGATGTCTGATGCCCTGGTCCCTTCACGGGAGGATGTCTGATGCCCTGGTCCCTTCACGGGAGGATGTCTGATGCCCTGGTCCCTTCACGGGATGATGTCTGATGCCCTGGTCCCTTCACGGGATGATGTCTGATGCCCTGGTCCCTTCACGGGATGATGTCTGATGCCCTGGTCCCTTCACGGGATGATGTCTGATGCACTGGTCCCTTCACGGGATGATGTCTGATGCACTGGTCCCTTCACGGGATGATCTTTGATGCACTGGTCCCTTCACGGGATGATCTTGCATACCTCTAATCATAGTGCTCTGATGCCCTGGTCCCTTCATGGGTTGATCTTTGATGCCCTGGTCCCTTCATGGGTTGATCTTTGATGCACTGGTCCCTTCATGGGTTGATCTTTGATGCACTGGTCCCTTCATGGGATGATCTCTGATGCACTGGTCCCTTCATGGGATGATCTTGCATACCTTTAATCATAGTGCTCTGATGCCCTGGTCCCTTCATGGGATGATGTCTGATGCACTGGTCCCTTCATGGGATGATCTTGCATACCTCTAATCACAGTGCTGTGATGCACTGGTCCCTTCATGGGGGGGAATCTCTGCACTGGTCCCTTCATGGGATGATCTTGCATACCTCTAATCATAGTGCTGTGATGCCCTGGTCCCTTCATGGGATGATCTCTGATGCCCTGGTCCCTTCATGGGATGATCTCTGATGCCCTGGTCCCTTCATGGGATGATCTCTGATGCCCTGGTCCCTTCATGGGATGATCTCTGATGCCCTGGTCCCTTCATGGGATGATCTCTGATGCCCTGGTCCCTTCATGGGATGATGTCTGATGCACTGGTCCCTTCATGGGATGATCTTGCATACCTCTAATCATAGTGCTGTGATGCCCTGGTCCCTTCATGGGATGATCTCCGATGCCCTGGTCCCTTCATGGGATGATCTCCGATGCCCTGGTCCCTTCATGGGATGATCTCCGATGCCCTGGTCCCTTCATGGGATGATCTCCGATGCCCTGGTCCCTTCATGGGATGATCTCCGATGCCCTGGTCCCTTCATGGGATGATCTCCGATGCCCTGGTCCCTTCATGGGATGATCTCCGATGCCCTGGTCCCTTCATGGGATGATCTCCGATGCCCTGGTCCCTTCATGGGATGATCTCCGATGCCCTGGTCCCTTCATGGGATGATCTCCGATGCCCTGGTCCCTTCATGGGATGATCTCCGATGCCCTGGTCCCTTCATGGGATGATGTCTGATGCACTGGTCCCTTCATGGGATGATCTTGCATACCTCTAATCATAGTACTGTGATGCCCTGGTCCCTTCATGGAATGATTTCTGATGCACTGGTCCCTTCATGGGATGATTTTGCATACCTATTATAGTGCTGTGATGCCCTGGTCCCTTCATGGGATGATTTTTGATGCCCTCGTCCCATCATGGGATGATTTTTGATGCACTGGTCCCTTCATGGGATGATGTCTGATGCCCTGGTCCCTTCATGGGATGATGTCTGATGCACTGGTCCCTTCATGGGATGATGTCTGATGCCCTGGTCCCTTCATGGGATGATGTCTGATGCCCTGGTCCCTTCATGGGATGATGTCTGATGCCCTGGTCCCTTCATGGGATGATGTCTGATGCCCTGGTCCCTTTATGGGATGATGTCTGATGCCCTGGTCCCTTTATGGGATGATGTCTGATGCCCTGGTCCCTTCATGGGATGATCTCTGATGCCCTGGTCCCTTCATGGGATGATCTCTGATGCCCTGGTCCCTTCATGGGATGATCTCTGATGCCCTGGTCCCTTCATGGGATGATGTCTGCACTGGTCCCTTCATGAGATGATCTTGCATACCTCTAATTGTAGTGCTGTGATGCCCTGGTCCCTTCATGGGATGATCTCTGATGCACTGGTCCCTTCATGGGATGATCTTGCATACCTCTAATGATAGTGCTGTGATGCCCTGGTCCCTTCATGGGATGATCGCTGATGCACTGGTCCCTTCATGGGATGATCTGATGCACTGGTCCCTTCATGGGATGATCTGATGCACTGGTCCCTTCATGGGATGATCTGATGCACTGGTCCCTTCATGGGATGATCTGATGCCCTGGTCCCTTCATGGGATGATCTGATGCCCTGGTCCCTTCATGGGATGATCTTGCATACCTCTAATCATAGTGCTGTGATGCACTGGTCCCTTCATGGGATGATGTTGCATACCTCTAATCATAGTGCTGTGATGCCCTGGTCCCTTCATGGGATGATGTCTGAGGCCCTGGTCCCTTCATGGGATTATGTCTGAGGCCCTGGTCCCTTCATGGGATGATGTCTGAGGCCCTTCTCCCTTCATGGGATGATGTCTGATGCCCTGCTCCCTTCATGGGATGATGTCTGATGCCCTGCTCCCTTCATGGGATGATGTCTGATGCCCTGCTCCCTTCATGGGATGATGTCTGATGCCCTGCTCCCTTCATGGGATGATGTCTGATGCCCTGCTCCCTTCATGGGATGATGTCTGATGCCCTGGTCTCTTCATGGGATGATCTCTGATGCCCTGGTCCCTGATGCACTGGTCCCTTCATGGGATGATGTCTGATGCACTGGTCCCTTCATGGGATGATCTGATTCCCTGGTCTCTTCATGGGATGATCTCTGATGCCCTGGTCCCTGATGCACTGGTCCCTTCATGGGATGATCTTGCATACCTCTAATCATAGTGCTGTGATGCACTGGTCCCTTCATGGGATGATCTCTGATGCCCTGGTCCCTTCATGGGAAGATCTTGCATACCTCTAATCATAGTGCTCTGATGCACTTGTCCCTTCATGGGATGATGTCTGATGCCCTGGTCCCTTCATGGGATGATGTCTGATGCCCTGGTCCCTTCATGGGATGATGTCTGATGCCCTGGTCCCTTCATGGGATGATGTCTGATGCCCTGGTCCCTTCATGGGATGATGTCTGATGCCCTGGTCCCTTCATGGGATGATGTCTGATGCCCTGGTCCCTTCATGGGATGATGTCTGATGCCCTGGACCCTTCATGGGATGATGTCTGATGCCCTGGACCCTTCATGGGATGATGTCTGATGCCCTGGACCCTTCATGGGATGATGTCTGATGCCCTGGACCCTTCATGGGATGATGTCTGATGCCCTGGTCCCTTCATGGGATGATGTCTGATGCCCTGGTCCCTTCATGGGATGATGTCTGATGCCCTGGTCCCTTCATGGGATGATCTCTGATGCCCTGGTCCCTTCATGGGATGATCTCTGATGCCCTGGTCCCTTCATGGGATGGTCTCTGATGCCCTGGTCCCTTCATGGGATGGTCTCTGATGCCCTGGTCCCTTCATGGGATGGTCTCTGATGCCCTGGTCCCTTCATGGGATGGTCTCTGATGCCCTGGTCCCTTCATGGGATGATCTCTGATGCACTGGTCCCTTCATGGGATGATCTCTGATGCACTGGTCCCTTCATGGGATGATCTCTGATGCACTGGTACCTTCATGGAATGATCTTGCATACCTCTAATCATAGTGCTGGGATGCACTGGTCCCTTCATGGGATGATCTCTGATGCCCTTCTGATGACCTGGTCCCTTCATGGGATGATCTGATGCCCTGGTCCCTTCATGGGATGATCTGATGCCCTGGTCCCTTCATGGGATGATCTGATGCCCTGGTCCCTTCGTGGGATGATCTGATGCCCTGGTCCCTTCGTGGGATGATCTGATGCCCTGGTCCCTTCGTGGGATGATCTGATGCCCTGGTCCCTTCGTGGGATGATCTGATGCCCTGGTCCCTTCTTGGGATGATCTGATGCCCTGGTCCCTTCATGGGATGATCTCTGATGCACTGGTCCCTTCATGGGATGATCTTGCATACCTCTAATCATATTACTGTGATGCCCTGGTCCCTTCATGGGATGATCTCCGATGCCCTGGTCCCTTCATGGGATGATCTCCGATGCCCTGGTCCCTTCATGGGATGATCTCCGATGCCCTGGTCCCTTCATGGGATGATCTCCGATGCCCTGGTCCCTTCATGGGATGATCTCCGATGCCCTGGTCCCTTCATGGGATGATCTCCGATGCCCTGGTCCCTTCATGGGATGATCTCCGATGCCCTGGTCCCTTCATGGGATGATCTCCGATGCCCTGGTCCCTTCATGGGATGATCTCCGATGCCCTGGTCCCTTCATGGGATGATCTCTGATGCCCTGGTCCCTTCATGGGATGATGTCTGATGCACTGGTCCCTTCATGGGATGATCTTGCATACCTCTAATCATAGTGCTGTGATGCACTGGTCCCTTCATGAGATGATCTTGCATACCTCTAATCAGTGCTGTGATGCCCTGGTCCCTTCATGGGATGATTTTTGATGCACTGGTCCCTTCATGGGATGATCTTGCATACCTCTAATCATAGTACTGTGATGCCCTGGTCCCTTCATGGAATGATTTCTGATGCACTGGTCCCTTCATGGGATGATTTTGCATACCTATTATAGTGCTGTGATGCCCTGGTCCCTTCATGGGATGATTTTTGATGCCCTCGTCCCATCATGGGATGATTTTTGATGCCCTGGTCCCTTCATGGGATGATGTCTGATGCCCTGGTCCCTTCATGGGATGATGTCTGATGCCCTGGTCCCTTCATGGGATGATGTCTGATGCCCTGGTCCCTTCATGGGATGATGTCTGATGCCCTGGTCCCTTCATGGGATGATGTCTGATGCCCTGGTCCCTTCATGGGATGATGTCTGATGCCCTGGTCCCTTCATGGGATGATGTCTGATGCCCTGGTCCCTTCATGGGATGATGTCTGATGCCCTGGTCCCTTCATGGGATGATGTCTGATGCCCTGGTCCCTTCATGGGATGATCTCTGATGCCCTGGTCCCTTCATGGGATGATGTCTGCACTGGTCCCTTCATGAGATGATCTTGCATACCTCTAATGATAGTGCTGTGATGCCCTGGTCCCTTCATGGGATGATCTCTGATGCACTGGTCCCTTCATGGGATGATCTTGCATACCTCTAATGATAGTGCTGTGATGCCCTGGTCCCTTCATGGGATGATCGCTGATGCACTGGTCCCTTCATGGGATGATCTGATGCACTGGTCCCTTCATGGGATGATCTGATGCACTGGTCCCTTCATGGGATGATCTGATGCACTGGTCCCTTCATGGGATGATCTCTGATGCCCTGGTCCCTTCATGGGATGATCTGATGCCCTGGTCCCTTCATGGGATGATCTTGCATACCTCTAATCATAGTGCTGTGATGCACTGGTCCCTTCATGGGATGATCTTGCATACCTCTAATCATAGTGCTGTGATGCCCTGGTCCCTTCATGGGATGATGTCTGATGCCCTGGTCCCTTCATGGGATGATCTGCTGCCCTGGTCCCTTCATGGGATGATCTGCTGCCCTGGTCCCTTCATGGGATGATCTGCTGCCCTGGTCCCTTCATGGGATGATCTGCTGCCCTGGTCCCTTCATGGGATGATCTGCTGCCCTGGTCCCTTCATGGGATGATCTGCTGCCCTGGTCCCTTCATGGGATGATCTGATGCCCTGGTCCCTTCATGGGATGATCTGATGCCCTGGTCCCTTCATGGGATGATCTGATGCCCTGGTCCCTTCATGGGATGATCTGATGCCCTGGTCCCTTCATGTGCTGATCTGATGCCCTGGTCCCTTCATGGGATGATCTGATGCCCTGGTCCCTTCATGGGATGATCTGATGCCCTGGTCCCTTCATGGGATGATCTCTGATGCCCTGGTCCCTTCATGGGATGATGACTGATGCTCTGCTCCCTTCATGGGATGATCTGATGCCCTGGTCCCTTCATGGGATGATCTTGCATACCTCTAATCATAGTGCTGTGATGCACTGGTCCCTTCATGGGATGATCTTGCATACCTCTAATCATAATGCTGTGATGCCCTGGTCCCTTCATGGGATGATGTCTGATGCCCTGGTCCCTTCATGGGATGATCTGCTGCCCTGGTCCCTTCATGGGATGATCTGCTGCCCTGGTCCCTTCATGGGATGATCTGCTGCCCTGGTCCCTTCATGGGATGATCTGCTGCCCTGGTCCCTTCATGGGATGATCTGCTGCCCTGGTCCCTTCATGGGATGATCTGCTGCCCTGGTCCCTTCATGGGATGATCTGCTGCCCTGGTCCCTTCATGGGATGATCTGCTGCCCTGGTCCCTTCATGGGATGATCTGCTGCCCTGGTCCCTTCATGGGATGATCTGATGCCCTGGTCCCTTCATGGGATGATCTGATGCCCTGGTCCTTTCATGGGATGATCTGATGCCCTGGTCCCTTCATGGGATGATCTGATGCCCTGGTCCCTTCATGTGCTGATCTGATGCCCTGGTCCCTTCATGGGATGATCTGATGCCCTGGTCCCTTCATGGGATGATCTCTGATGCCCTGGTCCCTTCATGGGATGATCTCTGATGCCCTGGTCCCTTAATGGGATGATGTCTGATGCCCTGGTCCCTTCATGGGATGATCTTGCATACCTCTAATCATAGTGCTGTGATGCACTGGTCCCTTCATGGGATGATCTTGCATACCTCTAATCATAGTGCTGTGATGCCCTGGTCCCTTCATGGGATGATGTCTGATGCCCTGGTCCCTTCATGGGATGATCTGATTCCCTGGTCCCTTCATGGGATGATGTCTGAGGCCCTGGTCCCTTCATGGGATGATGTCTGAGGCCCTGGTCCCTTCATGGGATGATGTCTGAGGCCCTGGTCCCTTCATGGGATGATGTCTGAGGCCCTGGTCCCTTCATGGGATGATGTCTGAGGCCCTGGTCCCTTCATGGGATGATGTCTGAGGCCCTGGTCCCTTCATGGGATGATGTCTGAGGCCCTGGTCCCTTCATGGGATGATGTCTGAGGCCCTGGTCCCTTCATGGGATGATGTCTGAGGCCCTGCTCCCTTCATGGGATGATGTCTGAGGCCCTGCTCCCTTCATGGGATGATGTCTGAGGCCCTGCTCCCTTCATGGGATGATGTCTGATGCCCTGCTCCCTTCATGGGATGATCTGATTCCCTGGTCTCTTCATGGGATGATCTCTGATGCCCTGGTCCCTTCATGGGATGATTTCTGATGCCCTGGTCCCTTCATGGGATGATCTTGCATACCTCTAATCATAGTGCTGTGATGCACTGGTCCCTTCATGGGATGATCTTGCATACCTCTAATCATAGTGCTGTGATGCCCTGGTCCCTTCATGGAATGATTTCTGATGCACTGGTCCCTTCATGGGATGATTTTGCATACCTATTATAGTGCTGTGATGCCCTGGTCCCTTCATGGGATGATTTTTGATGCCCTCGTCCCATCATGGGATGATTTTTGATGCACTGGTCCCTTCATGGGATGATGTCTGATGCCCTGGTCCCTTCATGGGATGATGTCTGATGCACTGGTCCCTTCATGGGATGATGTCTGATGCCCTGGTCCCTTCATGGGATGATGTCTGATGCCCTGGTCCCTTCATGGGATGATGTCTGATGCCCTGGTCCCTTCATGGGATGATGTCTGATGCCCTGGTCCCTTTATGGGATGATGTCTGATGCCCTGGTCCCTTTATGGGATGATGTCTGATGCCCTGGTCCCTTCATGGGATGATCTCTGATGCCCTGGTCCCTTCATGGGATGATCTCTGATGCCCTGGTCCCTTCATGGGATGATCTCTGATGCCCTGGTCCCTTCATGGGATGATGTCTGCACTGGTCCCTTCATGAGATGATCTTGCATACCTCTAATTGTAGTGCTGTGATGCCCTGGTCCCTTCATGGGATGATCTCTGATGCACTGGTCCCTTCATGGGATGATCTTGCATACCTCTAATGATAGTGCTGTGATGCCCTGGTCCCTTCATGGGATGATCGCTGATGCACTGGTCCCTTCATGGGATGATCTGATGCACTGGTCCCTTCATGGGATGATCTGATGCACTGGTCCCTTCATGGGATGATCTGATGCACTGGTCCCTTCATGGGATGATCTGATGCCCTGGTCCCTTCATGGGATGATCTGATGCCCTGGTCCCTTCATGGGATGATCTTGCATACCTCTAATCATAGTGCTGTGATGCACTGGTCCCTTCATGGGATGATGTTGCATACCTCTAATCATAGTGCTGTGATGCCCTGGTCCCTTCATGGGATGATGTCTGAGGCCCTGGTCCCTTCATGGGATGATGTCTGAGGCCCTGGTCCCTTCATGGGATGATGTCTGAGGCCCTGGTCCCTTCATGGGATGATGTCTGAGGCCCTTCTCCCTTCATGGGATGATGTCTGATGCCCTGCTCCCTTCATGGGATGATGTCTGATGCCCTGCTCCCTTCATGGGATGATGTCTGATGCCCTGCTCCCTTCATGGGATGATGTCTGATGCCCTGCTCCCTTCATGGGATGATGTCTGATGCCCTGCTCCCTTCATGGGATGATGTCTGATGCCCTGGTCTCTTCATGGGATGATCTCTGATGCCCTGGTCCCTGATGCACTGGTCCCTTCATGGGATGATGTCTGATGCACTGGTCCCTTCATGGGATGATCTGATTCCCTGGTCTCTTCATGGGATGATCTCTGATGCCCTGGTCCCTGATGCACTGGTCCCTTCATGGGATGATCTTGCATACCTCTAATCATAGTGCTGTGATGCACTGGTCCCTTCATGGGATGATCTCTGATGCCCTGGTCCCTTCATGGGAAGATCTTGCATACCTCTAATCATAGTGCTCTGATGCACTTGTCCCTTCATGGGATGATGTCTGATGCCCTGGTCCCTTCATGGGATGATGTCTGATGCCCTGGTCCCTTCATGGGATGATGTCTGATGCCCTGGTCCCTTCATGGGATGATGTCTGATGCCCTGGTCCCTTCATGGGATGATGTCTGATGCCCTGGTCCCTTCATGGGATGATGTCTGATGCCCTGGTCCCTTCATGGGATGATGTCTGATGCCCTGGACCCTTCATGGGATGTCTGATGCCCTGGACCCTTCATGGGATGATGTCTGATGCCCTGGACCCTTCATGGGATGATGTCTGATGCCCTGGTCCCTTCATGGGATGATGTCTGATGCCCTGGTCCCTTCATGGGATGATGTCTGATGCCCTGGTCCCTTCATGGGATGATGTCTGATGCCCTGGTCCCTTCATGGGATGATGTCTGATGCCCTGGTCCCTTCATGGGATGGTCTCTGATGCCCTGGTCCCTTCATGGGATGGTCTCTGATGCCCTGGTCCCTTCATGGGATGGTCTCTGATGCCCTGGTCCCTTCATGGGATGATCTCTGATGCCCTGGTCCCTTCATGGGATGATCTCTGATGCACTGGTCCCTTCATGGGATGATCTCTGATGCACTGGTCCCTTCATGGGATGATCTCTGATGCACTGGTACCTTCATGGAATGATCTTGCATACCTCTAATCATAGTGCTGGGATGCACTGGTCCCTTCATGGGATGATCTCTGATGCCCTTCTGATGACCTGGTCCCTTCATGGGATGATCTGATGCCCTGGTCCCTTCATGGGATGATCTGATGCCCTGGTCCCTTCATGGGATGATCTGATGCCCTGGTCCCTTCGTGGGATGATCTGATGCCCTGGTCCCTTCGTGGGATGATCTGATGCCCTGGTCCCTTCGTGGGATGATCTGATGCCCTGGTCCCTTCTTGGGATGATCTGATGCCCTGGTCCCTTCATGGGATGATCTCTGATGCACTGGTCCCTTCATGGGATGATCTTGCATACCTCTAATCATATTACTGTGATGCCCTGGTCCCTTCATGGGATGATCTCCGATGCCCTGGTCCCTTCATGGGATGATCTCCGATGCCCTGGTCCCTTCATGGGATGATCTCCGATGCCCTGGTCCCTTCATGGGATGATCTCCGATGCCCTGGTCCCTTCATGGGATGATCTCCGATGCCCTGGTCCCTTCATGGGATGATCTCCGATGCCCTGGTCCCTTCATGGGATGATCTCCGATGCCCTGGTCCCTTCATGGGATGATCTCCGATGCCCTGGTCCCTTCATGGGATGATCTCCGATGCCCTGGTCCCTTCATGGGATGATCTCCGATGCCCTGGTCCCTTCATGGGATGATCTCTGATGCCCTGGTCCCTTCATGGGATGATGTCTGATGCACTGGTCCCTTCATGGGATGATCTTGCATACCTCTAATCATAGTGCTGTGATGCACTGGTCCCTTCATGAGATGATCTTGCATACCTCTAATCAGTGCTGTGATGCCCTGGTCCCTTCATGGGATGATTTTTGATGCACTGGTCCCTTCATGGGATGATCTTGCATACCTCTAATCATAGTACTGTGATGCCCTGGTCCCTTCATGGAATGATTTCTGATGCACTGGTCCCTTCATGGGATGATTTTGCATACCTATTATAGTGCTGTGATGCCCTGGTCCCTTCATGGGATGATTTTTGATGCCCTCGTCCCATCATGGGATGATTTTTGATGCCCTGGTCCCTTCATGGGATGATGTCTGATGCCCTGGTCCCTTCATGGGATGATGTCTGATGCCCTGGTCCCTTCATGGGATGATGTCTGATGCCCTGGTCCCTTCATGGGATGATGTCTGATGCCCTGGTCCCTTCATGGGATGATGTCTGATGCCCTGGTCCCTTCATGGGATGATGTCTGATGCCCTGGTCCCTTCATGGGATGATGTCTGATGCCCTGGTCCCTTCATGGGATGATGTCTGATGCCCTGGTCCCTTCATGGGATGATGTCTGATGCCCTGGTCCCTTCATGGGATGATCTCTGATGCCCTGGTCCCTTCATGGGATGATGTCTGCACTGGTCCCTTCATGAGATGATCTTGCATACCTCTAATGATAGTGCTGTGATGCCCTGGTCCCTTCATGGGATGATCTCTGATGCACTGGTCCCTTCATGGGATGATCTTGCATACCTCTAATGATAGTGCTGTGATGCCCTGGTCCCTTCATGGGATGATCGCTGATGCACTGGTCCCTTCATGGGATGATCTGATGCACTGGTCCCTTCATGGGATGATCTGATGCACTGGTCCCTTCATGGGATGATCTGATGCACTGGTCCCTTCATGGGATGATCTCTGATGCCCTGGTCCCTTCATGGGATGATCTGATGCCCTGGTCCCTTCATGGGATGATCTTGCATACCTCTAATCATAGTGCTGTGATGCACTGGTCCCTTCATGGGATGATCTTGCATACCTCTAATCATAGTGCTGTGATGCCCTGGTCCCTTCATGGGATGATGTCTGATGCCCTGGTCCCTTCATGGGATGATCTGCTGCCCTGGTCCCTTCATGGGATGATCTGCTGCCCTGGTCCCTTCATGGGATGATCTGCTGCCCTGGTCCCTTCATGGGATGATCTGCTGCCCTGGTCCCTTCATGGGATGATCTGCTGCCCTGGTCCCTTCATGGGATGATCTGCTGCCCTGGTCCCTTCATGGGATGATCTGATGCCCTGGTCCCTTCATGGGATGATCTGATGCCCTGGTCCTTTCATGGGATGATCTGATGCCCTGGTCCCTTCATGGGATGATCTGATGCCCTGGTCCCTTCATGGGATGATCTGATGCCCTGGTCCCTTCATGGGATGATCTGATGCCCTGGTCCCTTCATGGGATGATCTGATGCCCTGGTCCCTTCATGGGATGATCTCTGATGCCCTGGTCCCTTCATGGGATGATGACTGATGCTCTGCTCCCTTCATGGGATGATCTGATGCCCTGGTCCCTTCATGGGATGATCTTGCATACCTCTAATCATAGTGCTGTGATGCACTGGTCCCTTCATGGGATGATCTTGCATACCTCTAATCATAATGCTGTGATGCCCTGGTCCCTTCATGGGATGATGTCTGATGCCCTGGTCCCTTCATGGGATGATCTGCTGCCCTGGTCCCTTCATGGGATGATCTGCTGCCCTGGTCCCTTCATGGGATGATCTGCTGCCCTGGTCCCTTCATGGGATGATCTGCTGCCCTGGTCCCTTCATGGGATGATCTGCTGCCCTGGTCCCTTCATGGGATGATCTGCTGCCCTGGTCCCTTCATGGGATGATCTGCTGCCCTGGTCCCTTCATGGGATGATCTGCTGCCCTGGTCCCTTCATGGGATGATCTGCTGCCCTGGTCCCTTCATGGGATGATCTGCTGCCCTGGTCCCTTCATGGGATGATCTGCTGCCCTGGTCCCTTCATGGGATGATCTGATGCCCTGGTCCCTTCATGGGATGATCTGATGCCCTGGTCCTTTCATGGGATGATCTGATGCCCTGGTCCCTTCATGGGATGATCTGATGCCCTGGTCCCTTCATGTGCTGATCTGATGCCCTGGTCCCTTCATGGGATGATCTGATGCCCTGGTCCCTTCATGGGATGATCTCTGATGCCCTGGTCCCTTCATGGGATGATCTCTGATGCCCTGGTCCCTTCATGGGATGATCTCTGATGCCCTGGTCCCTTAATGGGATGATGTCTGATGCCCTGGTCCCTTCATGGGATGATCTTGCATACCTCTAATCATAGTGCTGTGATGCACTGGTCCCTTCATGGGATGATCTTGCATACCTCTAATCATAGTGCTGTGATGCCCTGGTCCCTTCATGGGATGATGTCTGATGCCCTGGTCCCTTCATGGGATGATCTGATTCCCTGGTCCCTTCATGGGATGATGTCTGAGGCCCTGGTCCCTTCATGGGATGATGTCTGAGGCCCTGGTCCCTTCATGGGATGATGTCTGAGGCCCTGGTCCCTTCATGGGATGATGTCTGAGGCCCTGGTCCCTTCATGGGATGATGTCTGAGGCCCTGGTCCCTTCATGGGATGATGTCTGAGGCCCTGGTCCCTTCATGGGATGATGTCTGAGGCCCTGGTCCCTTCATGGGATGATGTCTGAGGCCCTGGTCCCTTCATGGGATGATGTCTGAGGCCCTGCTCCCTTCATGGGATGATGTCTGAGGCCCTGCTCCCTTCATGGGATGATGTCTGAGGCCCTGCTCCCTTCATGGGATGATGTCTGATGCCCTGCTCCCTTCATGGGATGATCTGATTCCCTGGTCTCTTCATGGGATGATCTCTGATGCCCTGGTCCCTTCATGGGATGATTTCTGATGCCCTGGTCCCTTCATAGGATGATCTTGCATACCTCTAATCATAGTGCTGTGATGCACTGGTCCCTTCATGGGATGATCTTGCATACCTCTAATCATAGTGCTGTGATGCCCTGGTCCCTTCATGGGATGATGTCTGATGCCCTGGTCCCTTCATGGGATGATCTGCTGCCCTGGTCCCTTCATGGGATGATCTGCTGCCCTGGTCCCTTCATGGGATGATCTGCTGCCCTGGTCCCTTCATGGGATGATCTGCTGCCCTGGTCCCTTCATGGGATGATCTGCTGCCCTGGTCCCTTCATGGGATGATCTGCTGCCCTGGTCCCTTCATGGGATGATCTGATGCCCTGGTCCCTTCATGGGATGATCTGATGCCCTGGTCCTTTCATGGGATGATCTGATGCCCTGGTCCCTTCATGTGCTGATCTGATG
Organism: Triturus cristatus; assembly: GCF_964204655.1. Classification (NCBI taxonomy): domain Eukaryota; kingdom Metazoa; phylum Chordata; class Amphibia; order Caudata; family Salamandridae; genus Triturus; species Triturus cristatus. The sequence continues at coordinate 1,008,940,659 of NC_140592.1, forward strand.
CCCTGGTCCCTTCATGTGCTGATCTGATGCCCTGGTCCCTTCATGGGATGATCTCTGATGCCCTGGTCCCTTCATGGGATGATCTCTGATGCCCTGGTCCCTTCATGGGATGATCTCTGATGCCCTGGTCCCTTCATGGGATGATTTCTGATGCCCTGGTCCCTTCATGGGATGATTTCTGATGCCCTGGTCCCTTCATGGGATGATTTCTGATGCCCTGGTCCCTTCATGGGATGATTTCTGATGCCCTGGTCCCTTCATGGGATGATTTCTGATGCCCTGGTCCCTTCATGGGATGATTTCTGATGCCCTGGTCCCTTCATGGGATGATTTCTGATGCCCTGGTCCCTTCATGGGATGATTTCTGATGCCCTGGTCCCTTCATGGGATGATCCCTGATGCACTGGTCCCTTCATGGGATGATCTCTGATGCACTGGTCCCTTCATGGGATCATCTCTGATGCACTGGTCCCTTCATGGGATGATCTCTGATGCACTGTTCCCTTTATGGGATGATCTCTGCACTGGTCCCTTCATGGGATGATCTCTGATGCACTGGTCCCTTCATGGGATGATGTCTGATGCACTGGTCCCTTCATGGGATGATGTCTGATGCACTGGTCCCTTCATGGGATGATGTCTGATGCACTGGTCCCTTCATGGGATGATCTTGCATACCTCTAATTATAGTGCTGTGATGCCCTGGTCCCTTCATGGGATGATGTCTGATGCACTGGTCCCTTCATGGGATGATCTTGCATACCTCTAATCATAGTGCTGTGATGCACTGGTCCCTTCATGGGATGATTTTTGATGCCCTGGTCCCTTCATGGGATGATCTCTGATGCCCTGGTCCCTTCATGGGATGATCTCTGATGCCCTGGTCCCTTCATGGGATGATCTCTGATGCCCTGGTCCCTTCATGGGATGATCTCTGATGCCCTGGTCCCTTCATGGGATGATCTCTGATGCCCTGGTCCCTTCATGGGATTATCTCTGATGCCCTGATCCCTTCATGGGATGATCTCTGACGCCCTGGTCCCTTTATGGGATGATCTCTCATGCCCTGGTCCCTTCATGGGATGATCTCTCATGCCCTGGTCCCTTCATGGGATGATCTCTCATGCCCCGGTCCCTTCATGGGATGATCTGATGCCCCGGTCCCTTCATGGGATGATCTGATGCCCCGGTCCCTTCATGGGATGATCTGATGCCCCGGTCCCTTCATGGGATGATCTGATGCCCCGGTCCCTTCATGGGATGATCTGATGCCCCGGTCCCTTCATGGGATGATCTGATGCCCCGGTCCCTTCATGGGATGATCTGATGCCCCGGTCCCTTCATGGGATGATCTGATGCCCGGTCCCTTCATGGGATGATCTGATGCCTCGGTCCCTTCATGGGATGATCTGATGCCCCGATGCCCCGGTCCCTTCATGGGATGATGTCTGATGCACTGGTCCCTTCATGGGATGATCTTGCATACCTTTAATCATAGTGCTCTGATGCCCTGGTCCCTTCATGGGATGATGTCTGATGCCCCGGTCCCTTCATGGGATGATGTCTGATGCACTGGTCCCTTCATGGGATGATCTTGCATACCTCTAATCGTAGTGCTCTGATGCACTGGTCCCTTCATGGGATGATCTCTGATGCCCTGGTCCCTTCATGGGATGATCTCTGATGCCCTGGTCCCTTCATGGGATGATCTCTGATGCCCTGGTCCCTTCATGGGATGATCTCTGATGCCCTGGTCCCTTCATGGGATGATGTCTGATGCACTGGTCCCTTCATGGGATGATGTCTGATGCACTGGTCCCTTCATGGGATGATCTTTGATGCACTGGTCCCTTCCCGGGATGATCTTTGATGCACTGGTCCCTTCCCGGGATGATCTTTGATGCACTGGTCCCTTCACGGGATGATCTTTGATGCACTGGTCCCTTCACGGGATGATCTTGAATACCTCTAATCATAGTGCTCTGATGCCCTGGTCCCTTCATGGGATGATCTTTGATGCCCTGGTCCCTTCATGGGATGATCTTTGATGCCCTGGTCCCTTCATGGGATGATCTTTGATGCCCTGGTCCCTTCATGGGATGATCTTTGATGCCCTGGTCCCTTCATGGGATGATCTCTGATGCACTGGTCCCTTCATGGGATGATCTTGCATACCTTTAATCATAGTGCTCTGATGCCCTGGTCCCTTCATGGGATGATCTTTGATGCCCTGGTCCCTTCATGGGATGATCTCTGATGCACTGGTCCCTTCATGGGATGATTTTGCATACCTATTATAGTGCTGTGATGCCCTGGTCCCTTCATGGGATGATTTTTGATGCCCTCGTCCCATCATGGGATGATTTTTGATGCCCTGGTCCCTTCATGGGATGATGTCTGATGCCCTGGTCCCTTCATGGGATGATGTCTGATGCCCTGGTCCCTTCATGGGATGATGTCTGATGCCCTGGTCCCTTCATGGGATGATGTCTGATGCCCTGGTCCCTTCATGGGATGATGTCTGATGCCCTGGTCCCTTCATGGGATGATGTCTGATGCCCTGGTCCCTTCATGGGATGATGTCTGATGCCCTGGTCCCTTCATGGGATGATCTCTGATGCCCTGGTCCCTTCATGGGATGATGTCTGCACTGGTCCCTTCATGAGATGATCTTGCATACCTCTAATGATAGTGCTGTGATGCCCTGGTCCCTTCATGGGATGATCTCTGATGCACTGGTCCCTTCATGGGATGATCTTGCATACCTCTAATGATAGTGCTGTGATGCCCTGGTCCCTTCATGGGATGATCGCTGATGCACTGGTCCCTTCATGGGATGATCTGATGCACTGGTCCCTTCATGGGATGATCTGATGCACTGGTCCCTTCATGGGATGATCTGATGCACTGGTCCCTTCATGGGATGATCTCTGATGCCCTGGTCCCTTCATGGGATGATCTGATGCCCTGGTCCCTTCATGGGATGATCTTGCATACCTCTAATCATAGTGCTGTGATGCACTGGTCCCTTCATGGGATGATCTTGCATACCTCTAATCATAGTGCTGTGATGCCCTGGTCCCTTCATGGGATGATGTCTGATGCCCTGGTCCCTTCATGGGATGATCTGATGCCCTGGTCCCTTCATGGGATGATCTGATGCCCTGGTCCCTTCATGGGATGATCTGCTGCCCTGGTCCCTTCATGGGATGATCTGCTGCCCTGGTCCCTTCATGGGATGATCTGCTGCCCTGGTCCCTTCATGGGATGATCTGCTGCCCTGGTCCCTTCATGGGATGATCTGCTGCCCTGGTCCCTTCATGGGATGATCTGATGCCCTGGTCCCTTCATGGGATGATCTGATGCCCTGGTCCCTTCATGGGATGATCTGATGCCCTGGTCCTTTCATGGGATGATCTGATGCCCTGGTCCCTTCATGGGATCATCTGATGCCCTGGTCCCTTCATGTGCTGATCTGATGCCCTGGTCCCTTCATGTGCTGATCTGATGCCCTGGTCCCTTCATGGGATGATCTCTGATGCCCTGGTCCCTTCATGGGATGATCTCTGATGCACTGGTCCCTTCATGGGATGATCTCTGATGCACTGGTCCCTTCATGGGATGATGACTGATGCTCTGCTCCCTTCATGGGATGATCTGATGCCCTGGTCCCTTCATGGGATGATCTTGCATACCTCTAATCATAGTGCTGTGATGCACTGGTCCCTTCGTGGGATGATCTTGCATACCTCTAATCATAGTGCTGTGATGCCCTGGTCCCTTCATGGGATGATGTCTGATGCCCTGGTCCCTTCATGGGATGATCTGCTGCCCTGGTCCCTTCATGGGATGATCTGCTGCCCTGGTCCCTTCATGGGATGATCTGCTGCCCTGGTCCCTTCATGGGATGATCTGCTGCCCTGGTCCCTTCATGGGATGATCTGCTGCCCTGGTCCCTTCATGGGATGATCTGCTGCCCTGGTCCCTTCATGGGATGATCTGCTGCCCTGGTCCCTTCATGGGATGATCTGCTGCCCTGGTCCCTTCATGGGATGATCTGATGCCCTGGTCCCTTCATGGGATGATCTGATGCCCTGGTCCCTTCATGTGCTGATCTGATGCCCTGGTCCCTTCATGGGATGATCTGATGCCCTGGTCCCTTCATGGGATGATCTCTGATGCCCTGGTCCCTTCATGGGATGATCTCTGATGCCCTGGTCCCTTAATGGGATGATGTCTGATGCCCTGGTCCCTTCATGGGATGATCTTGCATACCTCTAATCATAGTGCTGTGATGCACTGGTCCCTTCATGGGATGATCTTGCATACCTCTAATCATAGTGCTGTGATGCCCTGGTCCCTTCATGGGATGATGTCTGATGCCCTGGTCCCTTCATGGGATGATGTCTGATGCCCTGGTCCCTTCATGGGATGATCTGATTCCCTGGTCCCTTCATGGGATGATGTCTGAGGCCCTGGTCCCTTCATGGGATGATGTCTGAGGCCCTGGTCCCTTCATGGGATGATGTCTGAGGCCCTGGTCCCTTCATGGGATGATGTCTGAGGCCCTGGTCCCTTCATGGGATGATGTCTGAGGCCCTGGTCCCTTCATGGGATGATGTCTGAGGCCATGGTCCCTTCATGGGATGATGTCTGAGGCCCTGGTCCCTTCATGGGATGATGTCTGAGGCCCTGGTCCCTTCATGGGATGATGTCTGAGGCCCTGCTCCCTTCATGGGATGATGTCTGAGGCCCTGCTCCCTTCATGGGATGATGTCTGATGCCCTGCTCCCTTCATGGGATGATGTCTGATGCCCTGCTCCCTTCATGGGATGATGTCTGATGCCCTGCTCCCTTCATGGGATGATGTCTGATGCCCTGCTCCCTTCATGGGATGATCTGATTCCCTGGTCTCTTCATGGGATGATCTCTGATGCCCTGGTCCCTTCATGGGATGATTTCTGATGCCCTGGTCCCTTCATGGGATGATCTTGCATACCTCTAATCATAGTGCTGTGATGCACTGGTCCCTTCATGGGATGATCTTGCATACCTCTAATCATAGTGCTGTGATGCCCTGGTCCCTTCATGGGATGATGTCTGATGCCCTGGTCCCTTCATGGGATGATCTGCTGCCCTGGTCCCTTCATGGGATGATCTGCTGCCCTGGTCCCTTCATGGGATGATCTGCTGCCCTGGTCCCTTCATGGGATGATCTGCTGCCCTGGTCCCTTCATGGGATGATCTGCTGCCCTGGTCCCTTCATGGGATGATCTGCTGCCCTGGTCCCTTCATGGGATGATCTGATGCCCTGGTCCCTTCATGGGATGATCTGATGCCCTGGTCCCTTCATGGGATGATCTGATGCCCTGGTCCCTTCATGGGATGATCTGATGCCCTGGTCCCTTCATGGGATGATCTGATGCCCTGGTCCCTTCATGGGATGATCTGATGCCCTGGTCCCTTCATGGGATGATCTCTGATGCCCTGGTCCCTTCATGGGATGATCTCTGATGCCCTGGTCCCTTCATGGGATGATTTCTGATGCCCTGGTCCCTTCATGGGATGATTTCTGATGCCCTGGTCCCTTCATGGGATGATTTCTGATGCCCTGGTCCCTTCATGGGATGATTTCTGATGCCCTGGTCCCTTCATGGGATGATTTCTGATGCCCTGGTCCCTTCATGGGATGATTTCTGATGCCCTGGTCCCTTCATGGGATGATTTCTGATGCCCTGGTCCCTTCATGGGATGATCCCTGATGCACTGGTCCCTTCATGGGATGATCTCTGATGCACTGGTCCCTTCATGGGATGATCTCTGATGCACTGGTCCCTTCATGGGATGATCTCTGATGCACTGGTCCCTTCATGGGATGATGTCTGATGCACTGGTCCCTTCATGGGATGATGTCTGATGCACTGGTCCCTTCATGGGATGATGTCTGATGCACTGGTCCCTTCATGGGATGATCTTGCATACCTCTAATTATAGTGCTGTGATGCCCTGGTCCCTTCATGGGATGATGTCTGATGCACTGGTCCCTTCATGGGATGATCTTGCATACCTCTAATCATAGTGCTGTGATGCACTGGTCCCTTCATGGGATGATCTCTGATGCCCTGGTCCCTTCATGGGATGATCTCTGATGCCCTGGTCCCTTCATGGGATGATCTCTGATGCCCTGGTCCCTTCATGGGATGATCTCTGATGCCCTGGTCCCTTCATGGGATGATCTCTGATGCCCTGGTCCCTTCATGGGATGATCTCTGATGCCCTGGTCCCTTCATGGGATGATCTCTGATGCCCTGGTCCCTTCATGGGATGATCTCTGATGCCCCGGTCCCTTCATGGGATGATCTCTGATGCCCCGGTCCCTTCATGGGATGATCTGATGCCCCGGTCCCTTCATGGGATGATCTGATGCCCCGGTCCCTTCATGGGATGATCTGATGCCCCGGTCCCTTCATGGGATGATCTGATGCCCCGGTCCCTTCATGGGATGATCTGATGCCCCGGTCCCTTCATGGGATGATCTGATGCCCCGGTCCCTTCATGGGATGATCTGATGCCCCGGTCCCTTCATGGGATGATCTGATGCCCCGGTCCCTTCATGGGATGATCTGATGCCCCGATGCCCCGGTCCCTTCATGGGATGATGTCTGATGCACTGGTCCCTTCATGGGATGATCTTGCATACCTTTAATCATAGTGCTCTGATGCCCTGGTCCCTTCATGGGATGATCTTGCATACCTCTAATCGTAGTGCTCTGATGCACTGGTCCCTTCATGGGATGATCTCTGATGCCCTGGTCCCTTCATGGGATGATGTCTGATGCACTGGTCCCTTCATGGGATGATCTTGCATACCTCTAATCGTAGTGCTCTGATGCACTGGTCCCTTCATGGGATGATCTCTGATGCCCTGGTCCCTTCATGGGATGATCTCTGATGCCCTGGTCCCTTCATGGGATGATCTCTGATGCCCTGGTCCCTTCATGGGATGATCTCTGATGCCCTGGTCCCTTCATGGGAATATCTCTGATGCCCTGGTCCCTTCATGGGATGATCTCTGATGCCCTGGTCCCTTCATGGGATGATCTCTGATGCCCTGGTCCCTTCATGGGATGATCTCTGATGCCCTGGTCCCTTCATGGGATGATCTCTGATGCCCTGGTCCCTTCATGGGATGATGTCTGATGCCCTGGTCCCTTCATGGGATGATGTCTGATGCCCTGGTCCCTTCATGGGATGATGTCTGATGCACTGGTCCCTTCATGGGATGATGTCTGATGCACTGGTCCCTTCATGGGATGATCTTTGATGCACTGGTCCCTTCCCGGGATGATCTTTGATGCACTGGTCCCTTCCTGGGATGATCTTTGATGCACTGGTCACTTCACGGGATGATCTTTGATGCACTGGTCCCTTCACGGGATGATCTTGAATACCTCTAATCATAGTGCTCTGATGCCCTGGTCCCTTCATGGGATGATCTTTGATGCCCTGGTCCCTTCATGGGATGATCTTTGATGCCCTGGTCCCTTCATGGGATGATCTTTGATGCCCTGGTCCCTTCATGGGATGATCTTTGATGCCCTGGTCCCTTCATGGGATGATCTCTGATGCACTGGTCCCTTCATGGGATGATCTTGCATACCTTTAATCATAGTGCTCTGATGCCCTGGTCCCTTCATGGGATGATCTTTGATGCCCTGGTCCCTTCATGGGATGATCTCTGATGCACTGGTCCCTTCATGGGATGATCTTGCATACCTCTAATCACAGTGCTGTGATGCACTGGTCCCTTCATGGGGGGGGGGGGGGGATCTCTGATGCTCTGGTCCCTTCATGAGATGATCTCTGATGCACTGGTCCCTTCATGGGATGATCTCTGATGCACTGGTCCCTTCATGGGATGATCTTGCATACCTCTAATCATAGTGCTGTGATGCACTGGTCCCTTCATGGGATGATCCCTGATGCACTGGTCCCTTCACGGGATGATGTCTGATGCACTGGTCCCTTCATGGGATGATCTTGCATAGCTTTAATCATAGTGCTGTGATGCCCTGGTCCCTTCATGGGATGATCTCTGATGCCCTGATCCATTCATGGGATGATCTCTGATGCCCTGGTCCCTTCATGGGATGATCTCTGATGCCCTGGTCCCTTCATGGGATGATCTCTGATGCCCTGGTCCCTTCATGGGATGATCTCTGATGCCCTGGTCCCTTCATGGGATGATCTCTGATGCCCTGGTCCCTTCATGGGATGATCTCTGATGCCCTGGTCCCTTCATGGGATGATCTCTGATGCCCTGGTCCCTTCATGGGATGATGTCTGATGCACTGGTCCCTTCATGGGATGATCTTGCATACCTCTAATCATAGTGCTGTGATGCACTGGTCCCTTCATGGGATGATCTTGCATACCTCTAATCATAGTGCTGTGATGTCCTGGTCCCTTCATGGTATGATCTCCGATGCCCTGGTCCCTTCATGGGATGATCTCCGATGCCCTGGTCCCTTCATGGGATGATCTCCGATGCCCTGGTCCCTTCATGGGATGATCTCCGATGCCCTGGTCCCTTCATGGGATGATCTCCGATGCCCTGGTCCCTTCATGGGATGATCTCCGATGCCCTGCTCCCTTCATGGGATTATCTCCGATGCCCTGCTCCCTTCATGGGATGATCTCCGATGCCCTGCTCCCTTCATGGGATGATCTCCGATGCCCTGGTCCCTTCATGGGATGATCTCCGATGCCCTGGTCCCTTCATGGGATGATCTCCGATGCCCTGGTCCCTTCATGGGATGATCTCCGATGACCTGGTCCCTTCGTGGGATGATCTCCGATGCCCTGGTCCCTTCGTGGGATGATCTCCGATGCCCTGGTCCCTTCGTGGGATGATCTCCGATGCCCTGGTCCCTTCGTGGGATGATCTCCGATGCCCTGGTCCCTTCATGGGATGATCTCCGATGCCCTGGTCCCTTCATGGGATGATCTCCGATGCCCTGGTCCCTTCATGGGATGATCTCCGATGCCCTGGTCCCTTCATGGGATGATCTCCGATGCCCTGGTCCCTTCATGGGATGATCTCCGATGCCCTGGTCCCTTCATGGGATGATCTCCGATGCCCTGGTCCCTTCATGGGATGATCTCCGATGCCCTGGTCCCTTCTTCGGATGATCTCCGATGCCCTGGTCCCTTCATGGGATGATCTTGCATAGCTTTAATCATAGTGCTGTGATGCCCTGGTCCCTTCATGGGATGATTTTGCATACCTCTAATCATAGTGCTGTGATGCCCTGGTCCCTTCATGGGATGATTTTTGATGCCCCGGTCCCTTCATGGGATGATTTTTGATGCACTTGTCCCTTCATGGGATGATTTTTGATGCACTGGTCCTTTCATGGGATGATTTTTGATGCACTGGTCCCTTCATGGGATGATTTTTGATGCACTGGTCCCTTCATGGGATGATCTCTGATGCCCAGGTCCCTTCATGGGAAGATCTTGCATACCTCTAATCATAGTGCTCTGATGCACTGGTCCCCTCATGGGATGATCTCTGATGCACTGGTCCCTTCATGGGATGGTCTGATGCCCTGGTCCCTTCATGGGATGATGTCTGATGCCCTGGTCCCTTCATGGGATGATGTCTGATGCCCTGGTCCCTTCATGGGATGATGTCTGATGCCCTGGTCCCTTCATGGGATGATGTCTGATGCCCTGGTCCCTTCATGGGATGATGTCTGATGCCCTGGTCCCTTCATGGGATGATCTCTGGTCCCTTCATGGGATGATCTCTGATGCCCTGGTCCCTTCATGGGATGATCTTGTATACCTCTAATCATAGTGCTGTGATGCCCTGGTCCCTTCATGGGATGATGTTTGATGCACTGGTCCCTTCATGGGATGATCTTGCATACCTCTAATTATAGTGCTGTGATGCCCTGGTCCCTTCATGGGATGATGTCTGATGCACTGGTCCGTTCATGGGATGATTTTGCATACTTCTAATCATAGTGCTGTGATGCACTGGTCCCTTCATGGGATGATCTCTGATGCACTGGTCCCTTCATGGGATGATCTCTGATGCACTGGTCCCTTCATGGGATGATCTCTGATGCACTGGTCCCTTCATGGGATGATCTCTGATGCCCTGGTCCCTTCATGGGATGATCTGTGATGCCCTGGTCCCTTCATGGGATGATCTCTGATGCCCTGGTCCCTTCATGGTATGATCTCTGATGCCCTGGTCCCTTCATGGGATGATCTGATGCCCTGGTCCCTTCATGGGATGATCTGATGCCCTGGTCCCTTCATGGGATGATCTTGCATACCTCTAATCATAGTGCTGTGATGCCCTGGTCACTTCATGGGATGATGTCTGATGCCCTGGTCCCTTCATGGGATGATCTTGTATACCTCTAATCATAGTGCTGTGATGCCCTGGTCCCTTCATGGGATGATGTTTGATGCACTGGTCCCTTCATGGGATGATCTTGCATACCTCTAATTATAGTGCTGTGATGCCCTGGTCCCTTCATGGGATGATGTCTGATGCACTGGTCCGTTCATGGGATGATTTTGCATACTTCTAATCATAGTGCTGTGATGCACTGGTCCCTTCATGGGATGATCTCTGATGCACTGGTCCCTTCATGGGATGATCTCTGATGCACTGGTCCCTTCATGGGATGATCTCTGATGCCCTGGTCCCTTCATGGGATGATCTCTGATGCCCTGGTCCCTTCATGGGATGATCTCTGATGCCCTGGTCCCTTCATGGGATGATCTCTGATGCCCTGGTCCCTTCATGGGATGATCTCTGATGCCCTGGTCCCTTCATGGGATGATCTCTGATGCCCTGGTCCCTTCATGGGATGATGTCTGATGCCCTGGTCCCTTCATGGGATGATGTCTGATGCACTGGTCCCTTCATGGGATGATCTTTGATGCACTGGTCCCTTCCCGGGATGATCTTTGATGCACTGGTCCCTTCCCGGGATGATCTTTGATGCACTGGTCCCTTCACGGGATGATCTTTGATGCACTGGTCCCTTCACGGGATGATCTTGAATACCTCTAATCATAGTGCTCTGATGCCCTGGTCCCTTCATGGGATGATCTTTGATGCCCTGGTCCCTTCATGGGATGATCTTTGATGCCCTGGTCCCTTCATGGGATGATCTTTGATGCCCTGGTCCCTTCATGGGATGATCTTTGATGCCCTGGTCCCTTCATGGGATGATCTCTGATGCACTGGTCCCTTCATGGGATGATCTTGCATACCTTTAATCATAGTGCTCTGATGCCCTGGTCCCTTCATGGGATGATCTTTGATGCCCTGGTCCCTTCATGGGATGATCTCTGATGCACTGGTCCCTTCATGGGATGATTTTGCATACCTATTATAGTGCTGTGATGCCCTGGTCCCTTCATGGGATGATTTTTGATGCCCTCGTCCCATCATGGGATGATTTTTGATGCCCTGGTCCCTTCATGGGATGATGTCTGATGCCCTGGTCCCTTCATGGGATGATGTCTGATGCCCTGGTCCCTTCATGGGATGATGTCTGATGCCCTGGTCCCTTCATGGGATGATGTCTGATGCCCTGGTCCCTTCATGGGATGATGTCTGATGCCCTGGTCCCTTCATGGGATGATGTCTGATGCCCTGGTCCCTTCATGGGATGATGTCTGATGCCCTGGTCCCTTCATGGGACGATGTCTGATGCCCTGGTCCCTTCATGGGATGATGTCTGATGCCCTGGTCCCTTCATGGGATGATCTCTGATGCCCTGGTCCCTTCATGGGATGATGTCTGCACTGGTCCCTTCATGAGATGATCTTGCATACCTCTAATGATAGTGCTGTGATGCCCTGGTCCCTTCATGGGATGATCTCTGATGCACTGGTCCCTTCATGGGATGATCTTGCATACCTCTAATGATAGTGCTGTGATGCCCTGGTCCCTTCATGGGATGATCGCTGATGCACTGGTCCCTTCATGGGATGATCTGATGCACTGGTCCCTTCATGGGATGATCTGATGCACTGGTCCCTTCATGGGATGATCTGATGCACTGGTCCCTTCATGGGATGATCTCTGATGCCCTGGTCCCTTCATGGGATGATCTGATGCCCTGGTCCCTTCATGGGATGATCTTGCATACCTCTAATCATAGTGCTGTGATGCACTGGTCCCTTCATGGGATGATCTTGCATACCTCTAATCATAGTGCTGTGATGCCCTGGTCCCTTCATGGGATGATGTCTGATGCCCTGGTCCCTTCATGGGATGATCTGATGCCCTGGTCCCTTCATGGGATGATCTGATGCCCTGGTCCCTTCATGGGATGATCTGCTGCCCTGGTCCCTTCATGGGATGATCTGCTGCCCTGGTCCCTTCATGGGATGATCTGCTGCCCTGGTCCCTTCATGGGATGATCTGCTGCCCTGGTCCCTTCATGGGATGATCTTGCATACCTCTAATCATAGTGCTGTGATGCACTGGTCCCTTCGTGGGATGATCTTGCATACCTCTAATCATAGTGCTGTGATGCCCTGGTCCCTTCATGGGATGATGTCTGATGCCCTGGTCCCTTCATGGGATGATCTGCTGCCCTGGTCCCTTCATGGGATGATCTGCTGCCCTGGTCCCTTCATGGGATGATCTGCTGCCCTGGTCCCTTCATGGGATGATCTGCTGCCCTGGTCCCTTCATGGGATGATCTGCTGCCCTGGTCCCTTCATGGGATGATCTGCTGCCCTGGTCCCTTCATGGGATGATCTGATGCCCTGGTCCCTTCATGGGATGATCTGATGCCCTGGTCCTTTCATGGGATGATCTGATGCCCTGGTCCCTTCATGGGATGATCTGATGCCCTGGTCCCTTCATGTGCTGATCTGATGCCCTGGTCCCTTCATGGGATGATCTGATGCCCTGGTCCCTTCATGGGATGATCTCTGATGCCCTGGTCCCTTCATGGGATGATCTCTGATGCCCTGGTCCCTTAATGGGATGATGTCTGATGCCCTGGTCCCTTCATGGGATGATCTTGCATACCTCTAATCATAGTGCTGTGATGCACTGGTCCCTTCATGGGATGATCTTGCATACCTCTAATCATAGTGCTGTGATGCCCTGGTCCCTTCATGGGATGATGTCTGATGCCCTGGTCCCTTCATGGGATGATCTGATTCCCTGGTCCCTTCATGGGATGATGTCTGAGGCCCTGGTCCCTTCATGGGATGATGTCTGAGGCCCTGGTCCCTTCATGGGATGATGTCTGAGGCCCTGGTCCCTTCATGGGATGATGTCTGAGGCCCTGGTCCCTTCATGGGATGATGTCTGAGGCCCTGGTCCCTTCATGGGATGATGTCTGAGGCCCTGGTCCCTTCATGGGATGATGTCTGAGGCCCTGGTCCCTTCATGGGATGATGTCTGAGGCCCTGGTCCCTTCATGGGATGATGTCTGAGGCCCTGGTCCCTTCATGGGATGATGTCTGAGGCCCTGCTCCCTTCATGGGATGATGTCTGAGGCCCTGCTCCCTTCATGGGATGATGTCTGATGCCCTGCTCCCTTCATGGGATGATGTCTGATGCCCTGCTCCCTTCATGGGATGATGTCTGATGCCCTGCTCCCTTCATGGGATGATGTCTGATGCCCTGCTCCCTTCATGGGATGATCTGATTCCCTGGTCTCTTCATGGGATGATCTCTGATGCCCTGGTCCCTTCATGGGATGATTTCTGATGCCCTGGTCCCTTCATGGGATGATCTTGCATACCTCTAATCATAGTGCTGTGATGCACTGGTCCCTTCATGGGATGATCTTGCATACCTCTAATCATAGTGCTGTGATGCCCTGGTCCCTTCATGGGATGATGTCTGATGCCCTGGTCCCTTCATGGGATGATCTGCTGCCCTGGTCCCTTCATGGGATGATCTGCTGCCCTGGTCCCTTCATGGGATGATCTGCTGCCCTGGTCCCTTCATGGGATGATCTGCTGCCCTGGTCCCTTCATGGGATGATCTGCTGCCCTGGTCCCTTCATGGGATGATCTGATGCCCTGGTCCCTTCATGGGATGATCTGATGCCCTGGTCCTTTCATGGGATGATCTGATGCCCTGGTCCCTTCATGGGATGATCTGATGCCCTGGTCCCTTCATGTGCTGATCTGATGCCCTGGTCCCTTCATGTGCTGATCTGATGCCCTGGTCCCTTCATGTGCTGATCTGATGCCCTGGTCCCTTCATGGGATGATCTCTGATGCCCTGGTCCCTTCATGGGATGATCTCTGATGCCCTGGTCCCTTCATGGGATGATTTCTGATGCCCTGGTCCCTTCATGGGATGATTTCTGATGCCCTGGTCCCTTCATGGGATGATTTCTGATGCCCTGGTCCCTTCATGGGATGATTTCTGATGCCCTGGTCCCTTCATGGGATGATTTCTGATGCCCTGGTCCCTTCATGGGATGATTTCTGATGCCCTGGTCCCTTCATGGGATGATCCCTGATGCACTGGTCCCTTCATGGGATGATCTCTGATGCACTGGTCCCTTCATGGGATGATCTCTGATGCACTGGTCCCTTCATGGGATGATCTCTGATGCACTGGTCCCTTCATGGGATGATGTCTGATGCACTGGTCCCTTCATGGGATGATGTCTGATGCACTGGTCCCTTCATGGGATGATGTCTGATGCACTGGTCCCTTCATGGGATGATCTTGCATACCTCTAATTATAGTGCTGTGATGCCCTGGTCCCTTCATGGGATGATGTCTGATGCACTGGTCCCTTCATGGGATGATCTTGCATACCTCTAATCATAGTGCTGTGATGCACTGGTCCCTTCATGGGATGATCTCTGATGCCCTGGTCCCTTCATGGGATGATCTCTGATGCCCTGGTCCCTTCATGGGATGATCTCTGATGCCCTGGTCCCTTCATGGGATGATCTCTGATGCCCTGGTCCCTTCATGGGATGATCTCTGATGCCCTGGTCCCTTCATGGGATGATCTCTGATGCCCTGGTCCCTTCATGGGATGATCTCTGATGCCCTGGTCCCTTCATGGGATGATCTCTGATGCCCTGGTCCCTTCATGGGATGATCTCTGATGCCCTGGTCCCTTCATGTGATGATCTCTGATGCCCCGGTCCCTTCATGGGATGATCTGATGCCCCGGTCCCTTCATGGGATGATCTGATGCCCCGGTCCCTTCATGGGATGATCTGATGCCCCGGTCCCTTCATGGGATGATCTGATGCCCCGGTCCCTTCATGGGATGATCTGATGCCCCGGTCCCTTCATGGGATGATCTGATGCCCCGGTCCCTTCATGGGATGATCTGATGCCCCGGTCCCTTCATGGGATGATCTGATGCCCCGATGCCCCGGTCCCTTCATGGGATGATGTCTGATGCACTGGTCCCTTCATGGGATGATCTTGCATACCTTTAATCATAGTGCTCTGATGCCCTGGTCCCTTCATGGGATGATGTCTGATGCCCCGGTCCCTTCATGGGATGATGTCTGATGCACTGGTCCCTTCATGGGATGATCTTGCATACCTCTAATCGTAGTGCTCTGATGCACTGGTCCCTTCATGGGATGATCTCTGATGCCCTGGTCCCTTCATGGGATGATCTCTGATGCCCTGGTCCCTTCATGGGATGATCTCTGATGCCCTGGTCCCTTCATGGGATGATCTCTGATGCCCTGGTCCCTTCATGGGATGATCTCTGATGCCCTGGTCCCTTCATGGGATGATCTCTGATGCCCTGGTCCCTTCATGGGATGATCTCTGATGCCCTGGTCCCTTCATGGGATGATCTCTGATGCCCTGGTCCCTTCATGGGATGATCTCTGATGCCCTGGTCCCTTCATGGGATGATGTCTGATGCCCTGGTCCCTTCATGGGATGATGTCTGATGCCCTGGTCCCTTCATGGGATGATGTCTGATGCACTGGTCCCTTCATGGGATGATGTCTGATGCACTGGTCCCTTCATGGGATGATCTTTGATGCACTGGTCCCTTCCCGGGATGATCTTTGATGCACTGGTCCCTTCCTGGGATGATCTTTGATGCACTGGTCACTTCACGGGATGATCTTTGATGCACTGGTCCCTTCACGGGATGATCTTGAATACCTCTAATCATAGTGCTCTGATGCCCTGGTCCCTTCATGGGATGATCTTTGATGCCCTGGTCCCTTCATGGGATGATCTTTGATGCCCTGGTCCCTTCATGGGATGATCTTTGATGCCCTGGTCCCTTCATGGGATGATCTTTGATGCCCTGGTCCCTTCATGGGATGATCTCTGATGCACTGGTCCCTTCATGGGATGATCTTGCATACCTTTAATCATAGTGCTCTGATGCCCTGGTCCCTTCATGGGATGATCTTTGATGCCCTGGTCCCTTCATGGGATGATCTCTGATGCACTGGTCCCTTCATGGGATGATCTTGCATACCTCTAATCACAGTGCTGTGATGCACTGGTCCCTTCATGGGGGGGGGGGATCTCTGATGCTCTGGTCCCTTCATGAGATGATCTCTGATGCACTGGTCCCTTCATGGGATGATCTCTGATGCACTGGTCCCTTCATGGGATGATCTTGCATACCTCTAATCATAGTGCTGTGATGCACTGGTCCCTTCATGGGATGATCCCTGATGCACTGGTCCCTTCACGGGATGATGTCTGATGCACTGGTCCCTTCATGGGATGATCTTGCATAGCTTTAATCATAGTGCTGTGATGCCCTGGTCCCTTCATGGGATGATCTCTGATGCCCTGGTCCATTCATGGGATGATCTCTGATGCCCTGGTCCCTTCATGGGATGATCTCTGATGCCCTGGTCCCTTCATGGGATGATCTCTGATGCCCTGGTCCCTTCATGGGATGATCTCTGATGCCCTGGTCCCTTCATGGGATGATCTCTGATGCCCTGGTCCCTTCATGGGATGATCTCTGATGCCCTGGTCCCTTCATGGGATGATCTCTGATGCCCTGGTCCCTTCATGGGATGATGTCTGATGCACTGGTCCCTTCATGGGATGATCTTGCATACCTCTAATCATAGTGCTGTGATGCACTGGTCCCTTCATGGGATGATCTTGCATACCTCTAATCATAGTGCTGTGATGTCCTGGTCCCTTCATGGTATGATCTCCGATGCCCTGGTCCCTTCATGGGATGATCTCCGATGCCCTGGTCCCTTCATGGGATGATCTCCGATGCCCTGGTCCCTTCATGGGATGATCTCCGATGCCCTGGTCCCTTCATGGGATGATCTCCGATGCCCTGGTCCCTTCATGGGATGATCTCCGATGCCCTGGTCCCTTCATGGGATGATCTCCGATGCCCTGCTCCCTTCATGGGATGATCTCCGATGCCCTGGTCCCTTCATGGGATGATCTCTGATGCCCTGGTCCCTTCATGGGATGATCTCCGATGCCCTGGTCCCTTCATGGGATGATCTCCGATGCCCTGGTCCCTTCATGGGATGATCTCCGATGCCCTGGTCCCTTCATGGGATGATCTCCGATGACCTGGTCCCTTCGTGGGATGATCTCCGATGCCCTGGTCCCTTCGTGGGATGATCTCCGATGCCCTGGTCCCTTCGTGGGATGATCTCCGATGCCCTGGTCCCTTCATGGGATGATCTCCGATGCCCTGGTCCCTTCATGGGATGATCTCCGATGCCCTGGTCCCTTCATGGGATGATCTCCGATGCCCTGGTCCCTTCATGGGATGATCTCCGATGCCCTGGTCCCTTCATGGGATGATCTCCGATGCCCTGGTCCCTTCATGGGATGATCTCCGATGCCCTGGTCCCTTCTTCGGATGATCTCCGATGCCCTGGTCCCTTCATGGGATGATCTTGCATAGCTTTAATCATAGTGCTGTGATGCCCTGGTCCCTTCATGGGATGATTTTGCATACCTCTAATCATAGTGCTGTGATGCCCTGGTCCCTTCATGGGATGATTTTTGATGCCCCGGTCCCTTCATGGGATGATTTTTGATGCACTTGTCCCTTCATGGGATGATTTTTGATGCACTGGTCCTTTCATGGGATGATTTTTGATGCACTGGTCCCTTCATGGGATGATTTTTGATGCACTGGTCCCTTCATGGGATGATCTCTGATGCCCAGGTCCCTTCATGGGAAGATCTTGCATACCTCTAATCATAGTGCTCTGATGCACTGGTCCCCTCATGGGATGATCTCTGATGCACTGGTCCCTTCATGGGATGGTCTGATGCCCTGGTCCCTTCATGGGATGATGTCTGATGCCCTGGTCCCTTCATGGGATGATGTCTGATGCCCTGGTCCCTTCATGGGATGATGTCTGATGCCCTGGTCCCTTCATGGGATGATGTCTGATGCCCTGGTCCCTTCATGGGATGATGTCTGATGCCCTGGTCCCTTCATGGGATGATGTCTGATGCCCTGGTCCCTTCATGGGATGATCTCTGGTCCCTTCATGGGATGATCTCTGATGCCCTGGTCCCTTCATGGGATGATCTTGTATACCTCTAATCATAGTGCTGTGATGCCCTGGTCCCTTCATGGGATGATGTTTGATGCACTGGTCCCTTCATGGGATGATCTTGCATACCTCTAATTATAGTGCTGTGATGCCCTGGTCCCTTCATGGGATGATGTCTGATGCACTGGTCCGTTCATGGGATGATTTTGCATACTTCTAATCATAGTGCTGTGATGCACTGGTCCCTTCATGGGATGATCTCTGATGCACTGGTCCCTTCATGGGATGATCTCTGATGCACTGGTCCCTTCATGGGATGATCTCTGATGCACTGGTCCCTTCATGGGATGATCTCTGATGCCCTGGTCCCTTCATGGGATGATCTGTGATGCCCTGGTCCCTTCATGGGATGATCTCTGATGCCCTGGTCCCTTCATGGTATGATCTCTGATGCCCTGGTCCCTTCATGGGATGATCTGATGCCCTGGTCCCTTCATGGGATGATCTGATGCCCTGGTCCCTTCATGGGATGATCTTGCATACCTCTAATCATAGTGCTGTGATGCCCTGGTCACTTCATGGGATGATGTCTGATGCCCTGGTCCCTTCATGGGATGATGTCTGATGCCCTGGTCCCTTCATGGGATGATGTCTGATGCCCTGGTCCCTTCATGGGATGATGTCTGATGCCCTGGTCCCTTCATAGGATGATCTCTGATGCACTGCTCCCTTCATGGGATGATCTTGCATACCTCTAATCATAGTGCTGTGATGCCCTGGTCCCTTCATGGGATGATCTCTGATGCACTGCTCCCTTCATGGGATGTTTGATGCACTGGTCCCTTCATGGGATGATCTTGCATACCTCTAATCATAGTGCTGTGATGCCCTGGTCCCTTCATGGGATGATCTCTGATGCCCTGGTCCCTTCATGGGATGGTCTCTGATGCCCTGGTCCCTTCATGGGTTGATCTCTGATGCCCTGGTCCCTTCATGGGTTGATCTCTGATGCCCTGGTCCCTTCATGGGATGATCTTTGATGCACTGGTCCCTTCATGGGATGATCTTGCATACCTCTATTCATAGTGCTGTGATGCCCTGGTCCCTTCATGGGACGATCTCTGATGCACTGGTCCCTTCATGGGATGAACTTGCATACCTCTAATGTACATGCTGTGGTGTACTGGTCCCTTCATGGGATGATCTTGCATACCTCTAATCATATTGCTGTGATGCCCTGGTCCCTTCATGGGATGATCTGATGCCCTGGTCCCTTCATGGGATGATCTGATGCCCTGGTCCCTTCATGGGATGATCTCTGATGCCCTGGTCCCTTCATGGGATGATCTCTGATGCCCTGGTCCCTTCATGGGATGATCTCTGATGCCCTGGTCCCTTCATGGGATGATCTCTGATGCCCTGGTCCCTTCATGGATGATCTCTGATGCACTGGTCCCTTCATGGGATGATGTCTGATGCACTGGTCCCTTCATGGGATGATCTCTGATGCCCTGGTCCCTTCATGGGATGATCTCTGATGCCCTGGTCCCTTCATGGCATGATCTCTGATGCCCTGGTCCCTTCATGGGATGATCTCTGATGCACTGGTCCCTTCATGGGCTGATCTTGCATTCCTCTAATGTAAGTGCTGTGGTGTACTGGTCCCTTCATGGGATGATCTCTGATGCACTGGTCCCTTCATGGGATGATGACTGATGCTCTGCTCCCTTCATGGGATGATGTCTGATGCACTGGTCCCTTCATGGGATGATCTTGCAAACCTCTAATCATAGTGCTGTGATGCACTGGTCCCTTCATGGGATGATCTTGCATACCTCTAATCATAGTGCTGTGATGCCCTGGTCCCTTCATGGGATGATCTCTGATGCACTGGTCCCTTCATGGGATGATGTCTGATGCACTGGTCCCTTCATGGGATGATGTCTGATGCACTGGTCCCTTCATGGGATGATCTTGCATACCTCTAATCATAGTGCTGTGGTGCCCTGGTCCCTTCATGGGATGATATCTGATGCCCTGGTCCCTTCATGGGATGATATCTGATGCCCTGGTCCCTTCATGGGATGATATCTGATGCCCTGGTCCCTTCATGGGATGATATCTGATGCCCTGGTCCCTTCATGGGATGATCTCTGATGCCCTGGTCCCTTCATGGGATGATCTCTGATGCCCTGGTCCCTTCATGGGATGATCTCTGATGCCCTGGTCCCTTCATGGGATGATCTCTGATGCCCTGGTCCCTTCATGGGATGATCTCTGATGCCCTGGTCCCTTCATGGGATGATCTCTGATGCCCTGGTCCCTTCATGGGATGATCTCTGATGCCCTGGTCCCTTCATGGGTTGATTTCTGATTTTCTGATGCCCTGGTCCCTTCATGGGATGATCCCTGATGCCCTGGTCCCTTCATGGGATGATCCCTGATGCCCTGGTCCCTTCATGGGATGATCCCTGATGCCCTGGTCCCTTCATGGGATGATCCCTGATGCCCTGGTCCCTTCATGGGATGATCTCTGATGCCCTGGTCCCTTCATGGGATGATCTCTGATGCCCTGGTCCCTTCATGGGATGATCTCTGATGCCCTGGTCCCTTCATGGGATTATCTCTGATGCCCTGGTCCCTTCATGGGATGATCTCTGATGCCCTGGTCCCTTCATGGGATGATCTCTGATGCCCTGGTCCCTTCATGGGATGATCTCTGATGCCCCGGTCCCTTCATGGGATGATCTGATGCCCCGGTCCCTTCATGGGATGATCTGATGCCCCGGTCCCTTCATGGATGATCTGATGCCCCGGTCCCTTCATGGGATGATCTGATGCCCCGGTCCCTTCATGGGATGATCTGATGCCCCGGTCCCTTCATGGGATGATCTGATGCCCCGGTCCCTTCATGGGATGATCTGATGCCCCGGTGCCTTCATGGGATGATCTGATGCCCCGATGCCCCGGTCCCTTCATGGGATGATGTCTGATGCACTGGTCCCTTCATGGGATGATCTTGCATACCTTTAATCATAGTGCTCTGATGCCCTGGTCCCTTCATGGGATGATGTCTGATGCCCCGGTCCCTTCATGGGATGATGTCTGATGCACTGGTCCCTTCATGGGATGATCTTGCATACCTCTAATCGTAGTGCTCTGATGCACTGGTCCCTTCATGGGATGATCTCTGATGCCCTGGTCCCTTCATGGGATGATCTCTGATGCCCTGGTCCCTTCATGGGATGATCTCTGATGCACTGGTCCCTTCATGGGATGATCTCTGATGCCCTGGTCCCTTCATGGGATGATCTCTGATGCCCTGGTCCCTTCATGGGATGATCTCTGATGCCCTGGTCCCTTCATGGGATGATCTCTGATGCCCTGGTCCCTTCATGGGATGATCTCTGATGCCCTGGTCCCTTCATGGGATGATCTCTGATGCCCTGGTCCCTTCATGGGATGATCTCTGATGCCCTGGTCCCTTCATGGGATGATGTCTGATGCACTGGTCCCTTCATGGGATGATCTTTGATGCACTGGTCCCTTCCCGGGATGATCTTTGATGCACTGGTCCCTTCCCGGGATGATCTTTGATGCACTGGTCCCTTCACGGGATGATCTTTGATGCACTGGTCCCTTCACGGGATGATCTTTGATGCACTGGTCCCTTCACGGGATGATCTTGAATACCTCTAATCATAGTGCTCTGATGCCCTGGTCCCTTCATGGGATGATCTTTGATGCCCTGGTCCCTTCATGGGATGATCTTTGATGCCCTGGTCCCTTCATGGGATGATCTTTGATGCCCTGGTCCCTTCATGGGATGATCTTTGATGCCCTGGTCCCTTCATGGGATGATCTCTGATGCACTGGTCCCTTCATGGGATGATCTTGCATACCTTTAATCATAGTGCTCTGATGCCCTGGTCCCTTCATGGGATGATCTTTGATGCCCTGGTCCCTTCATGGGATGATCTCTGATGCACTGGTCCCTTCATGGGATGATCTTGCATACCTCTAATCACAGTGCTGTGATGCACTGGTCCCTTCATGGGGGGGGGGGGATCTCTGATGCTCTGGTCCCTTCATGAGATGATCTCTGATGCACTGGTCCCTTCATGGGATGATCTCTGATGCACTGGTCCCTTCATGGGATGATCTTGCATACCTCTAATCATAGTGCTGTGATGCACTGGTCCCTTCATGGGATGATCCCTGATGCACTGGTCCCTTCACGGGATGATGTCTGATGCACTGGTCCCTTCATGGGATGATCTTGCATAGCTTTAATCATAGTGCTGTGATGCCCTGGTCCCTTCATGGGATGATCTCTGATGCCCTGGTCCATTCATGGGATGATCTCTGATGCCCTGGTCCCTTCATGGGATGATCTCTGATGCCCTGGTCCCTTCATGGGATGATCTCTGATGCCCTGGTCCCTTCATGGGATGATCTCTGATGCCCTGGTCCCTTCATGGGATGATCTCTGATGCCCTGGTCCCTTCATGGGATGATCTCTGATGCCCTGGTCCCTTCATGGGATGATCTCTGATGCCCTGGTCCCTTCATGGGATGATCTCTGATGCCCTGGTCCCTTCATGGGATGATCTCTGATGCCCTGGTCCCTTCATGGGATGATCTCTGATGCCCTGGTCCCTTCATGGGATGATGTCTGATGCACTGGTCCCTTCATGGGATGATCTTGCATACCTCTAATCATAGTGCTGTGATGCACTGGTCCCTTCATGGGATGATCTTGCATACCTCTAATCATAGTGCTGTGATGTCCTGGTCCCTTCATGGTATGATCTCCGATGCCCTGGTCCCTTCATGGTATGATCTCCGATGCCCTGGTCCCTTCATGGGATGATCTCCGATGCCCTGGTCCCTTCATGGGATGATCTCCGATGCCCTGGTCCCTTCATGGGATGATCTCCGATGCCCTGCTCCCTTCATGGGATGATCTCCGATGCCCTGGTCCCTTCATGGGATGATCTCCGATGCCCTGGTCCCTTCATGGGATGATCTCCGATGCCCTGGTCCCTTCATGGGATGATCTCCGATGCCCTGGTCCCTTCATGGGATGATCTCCGATGCCCTGGTCCCTTCATGGGATGATCTCCGATGCCCTGGTCCCTTCGTGGGATGATCTCCGATGCCCTGGTCCCTTCGTGGGATGATCTCCGATGCCCTGGTCCCTTCGTGGGATGATCTCCGATGCCCTGGTCCCTTCGTGGGATGATCTCCGATGCCCTGGTCCCTTCGTGGGATGATCTCCGATGCCCTGGTCCCTTCATGGGATGATCTCCGATGCCCTGGTCCCTTCATGGGATGATCTCCGATGCCCTGGTCCCTTCATGGGATGATCTCCGATGCCCTGGTCCCTTCATGGGATGATCTCCGATGCCCTGGTCCCTTCATGGGATGATCTCCGATGCCCTGGTCCCTTCATGGGATGATCTCCGATGCCCTGGTCCCTTCATGGGATGATCTCCGATGCCCTGGTCCCTTCATGGGATGATCTCCGATGCCCTGGTCCCTTCATGGGATGATCTCCGATGCCCTGGTCCCTTCTTCGGATGATCTCCGATGCCCTGGTCCCTTCATGGGATGATCTTGCATAGCTTTAATCATAGTGCTGTGATGCCCTGGTCCCTTCATGGAATGATTTCTGATGCACTGGTCCCTTCATGGGATGATTTTGCATACCTCTAATCATAGTGCTGTGATGCCCTGGTCCCTTCATGGGATGATTTTTGATGCCCCGGTCCCTTCATGGGATGATTTTTGATGCACTTGTCCCTTCATGGGATGATTTTTGATGCACTGGTCCTTTCATGGGATGATTTTTGATGCACTGGTCCCTTCATGGGATGATTTTTGATGCACTGGTCCCTTCATGGGATGATCTCTGATGCCCAGGTCCCTTCATGGGAAAATCTTGCATACCTCTAATCATAGTGCTCTGATGCACTGGTCCCCTCATGGGATGATCTCTGATGCACTGGTCCCTTCATGGGATGGTCTGATGCCCTGGTCCCTTCATGGGATGATGTCTGATGCCCTGGTCCCTTCATGGGATGATGTCTGATGCCCTGGTCCCTTAATGGGATGTTGTCTGATGCCCTGGTCCCTTCATGGGATGATGTCTGATGCCCTGGTCCCTTCATGGGATGATGTCTGATGCCCTGGTCCCTTCATGGGATGATCTCTGGTCCCTTCATGGGATGATCTCTGATGCCCTGGTCCCTTCATGGGATGATCTTGTATACCTCTAATCATAGTGCTGTGATGCCCTGGTCCCTTCATGGGATGGTCTCTGATGCCCTGGTCCCTTCATGGGTTGATCTCTGATGCCCTGGTCCCTTCATGGGTTGATCTCTGATGCCCTGGTCCCTTCATGGGATGATCTTTGATGCACTGGTCCCTTCATGGGATGATCTCTGATGCACTGGTCCCTTCATGGGATGATCTTGCATACCTCTATTCATAGTGCTGTGATGCCCTGGTCCCTTCATGGGACGATCTCTGATGCACTGGTCCCTTCATGGGATGAACTTGCATTCCTCTAATGTACATGCTGTGGTGTACTGGTCCCTTCATGGGATGATCTTGCATACCTCTAATCATATTGCTGTGATGCCCTGGTCCCTTCATGGGATGATCTCTGATGCACTGGTCCCTTTATGTGATGATCTTGCATACCTCTAATCATAGTGCTGTGATGCCCTGGTCCCTTCATGGGATGATCTGATGCCCTGGTCCCTTCATGGGATGATCTGATGCCCTGGTCCCTTCATGGGATGATCTCTGATGCCCTGGTCCCTTCATGGGATGATCTCTGATGCCCTGGTCCCTTCATGGGATGATCTCTGATGCCCTGGTCCCTTCATGGGATGATCTCTGATGCCCTGGTCCCTTCATGGGATGATCTCTGATGCACTGGTCCCTTCATGGGATGATGTCTGATGCACTGGTCCCTTCATGGGATGATGTCTGATGCACTGGTCCCTTCATGGGATGATCTCTGATGCCCTGGTCCCTTCATGGGATGATCTCTGATGCCCTGGTCCCTTCATGGCATGATCTCTGATGCCCTGGTCCCTTCATGGGATGATCTCTGATGCACTGGTCCCTTCATGGGCTGATCTTGCATTCCTCTAATGTAAGTGCTGTGGTGTACTGGTCCCTTCATGGGATGATCTCTGATGCACTGGTCCCTTCATGGGATGATGACTGATGCTCTGCTCCCTTCATGGGATGATGTCTGATGCACTGGTCCCTTCATGGGATGATCTTGCAAACCTCTAATCATAGTGCTGTGATGCACTGGTCCCTTCATGGGATGATCTTGCATACCTCTAATCATAGTGCTGTGATGCCCTGGTCCCTTCATGGGATGATCTCTGATGCACTGGTCCCTTCATGGGATGATGTCTGATGCACTGGTCCCTTCATGGGATGATGTCTGATGCACTGGTCCCTTCATGGGATGATCTTGCATACCTCTAATCATAGTGCTGTGGTGCCCTGGTCCCTTCATGGGATGATATCTGATGCCCTGGTCCCTTCATGGGATGATATCTGATGCCCTGGTCCCTTCATGGGATGATATCTGATGCCCTGGTCCCTTCATGGGATGATCTCTGATGCCCTGGTCCCTTCATGGGATGATCTCTGATGCCCTGGTCCCTTCATGGGATGATCTCTGATGCCCTGGTCCCTTCATGGGATGATCTCTGATGCCCTGGTCCCTTCATGGGATGATCTCTGATGCACTGGTCCCTTCATGGGATGATCTCTGATGCCCTGGTCCCTTCATGGGTTGATTTCTGATTTTCTGATGCCCTGGTCCCTTCATGGGATGATCTCTGATGCCCTGGTCCCTTCATGGGATGATCTCTGATGCCCTGGTCCCTTCATGGGATGATCTCTGATGCCCTGGTCCCTTCATGGGATGATCTCTGATGCACTGGTCCCTTCATGGGATGATCTCTGATGCCCTGGTCCCTTCATGGGTTGATTTCTGATTTTCTGATGCCCTGGTCCCTTCATGGGATGATCCCTGATGCCCTGGTCCCTTCATGGGATGATCCCTGATGCCCTGGTCCCTTCATGGGATGATCCCTGATGCCCTGCTCCCTTCATGGGATGATCCCTGATGCCCTGGTCCCTTCATGGGATGATCCCTGATGCCTTGGTCCCTTCATGGGATGATCCCTGATGCCCTGGTCCCTTCATGGGATGATCTCTGATGCACTGGTCCCTTCATGGGATGATCTCTGCACTGGTCCCTTCATGGGATGATCTCTGATGCACTGGTCCCTTCATGGGATGATGTCTGATGCACTGGTCCCTTCATGGGATGATGTCTGATGCACTGGTCCCTTCATGGGATGATGTCTGATGCACTGGTCCCTTCATGGGATGATCTTGCATACCTCTAATTATAGTGCTGTGATGCCCTGGTCCCTTCATGGGATGATGTCTGATGCACTGGTCCCTTCATGGGATGATCTTGCATACCTCTAATCATAGTGCTGTGATGCACTGGTCCCTTCATGGGATGATCTCTGATGCCCTGGTCCCTTCATGGGAAGATCTTGCATACCTCTAATCATAGTGCTCTGATGCACTTGTCCCTTCATGGGATGATCTGATGCACTTGTCCCTTCATGGGATGATCTGATGCACTTGTCCCTTCATGGGATGATCTGATGCCCCGGTCCCTTCATGGGATGATCTGATGCCCCGGTCCCTTCATGGGATGATCTGATGCCCCGGTCCCTTCATGGGATGATCTGATGCCCCGGTCCCTTCATGGGATGATCTGATGCCCCGGTCCCTTCATGGGATGATCTGATGCCCCGATGCCCCGGTCCCTTCATGGAATGATCTGATGCCCGGGTCCCTTCATGGAATGATCTGATGCCCCGGTCCCTTCATGGGATGATGTCTGATGCACTAGTCCCTTCATGGGATGATCTTGCATACCTCTAATCGTAGTGCTCTGATGCACTGGTCCCTTCATGGGATGATCTCTGATGCACTGGTCCCTTCATGGGATGATCTGATGCCCTGGTCCCTTCATGGGATGATCTGATGCCCTGGTCCCTTCCTGGGATGATCTCTGATGCCCTGGTCCCTTCCTGGGATGATCTCTGATGCCCTGGTCCCTTCATGGGATGATCTCTGATGCCCTGGTCCCTTCATGGGATGATGTCTGATGCCCTGGTCCCTTCATGGGATGATGTCTGATGCCCTGGTCCCTTCATGGGATGATGTCTGATGCCCTGGTCCCTTCATGGGATGATGTCTGATGCCCTGGTCCCTTCATGGGATGATGTCTGATGCCCTGGTCCCTTCATGGGAGGATGTCTGATGCCCTGGTCCCTTCATGGGAGGATGTCTGATGCCCTGGTCCCTTCATGGGAGGATGTCTGATGCCCTGGTCCCTTCATGGGAGGATGTCTGATGCCCTGGTCCCTTCACGGGATGATGTCTGATGCCCTGGTCCCTTCACGGGATGATGTCTGATGCCCTGGTCCCTTCACGGGATGATGTCTGATGCACTGGTCCCTTCACGGGATGATGTCTGATGCACTGGTCCCTTCACGGGATGATCTTGCATACCTCTAATCATAGTGCTCTGATGCCCTGGTCCCTTCATGGGTTGATCTTTGATGCCCTGGTCCCTTCATGGGTTGATCTTTGATGCACTGGTCCCTTCATGGGTTGATCTTTGATGCACTGGTCCCTTCATGGGATGATCTCTGATGCACTGGTCCCTTCATGGGATGATCTTGCATACCTTTAATCATAGTGCTCTGATGCCCTGGTCCCTTCATGGGATGATGTCTGATGCACTGGTCCCTTCATGGGATGATCTTGCATACCTCTAATCACAGTGCTGTGATGCACTGGTCCCTTCATGGGGGGGAATCTCTGATGCTCTGGTCCCTTCATGGGATGATCTCTGATGCACTGGTCCCTTCATGGGATGATCTCTGCACTGGTCCCTTCATGGGATGATCTTGCATACCTCTAATCATAGTGCTGTTATGCACTGGTCCCTTCATGGGATGATCTCTGATGCACTGGTCCCTTCACGGGATGATGTCTGATGCACTGGTCCCTTCATGGGATGATCTTGCATACCTTTAATCATAGTGCTGTGATGCCCTGGTCCCTTCATGGGATGATCTCTGATGCCCTGGTCCCTTCATGGGATGATCTCTGATGCCCTGGTCCCTTCATGGGATGATCTCTGATGCCCTGGTCCCTTCATGGGATGATGTCTGATGCACTGGTCCCTTCATGGGATGATCTTGCATACCTCTAATCATAGTGCTGTGATGCCCTGGTCCCTTCATGGGATGATCTCCGATGCCCTGGTCCCTTCATGGGATGATCTCCGATGCCCTGGTCCCTTCATGGGATGATCTCCGATGCCCTGGTCCCTTCATGGGATGATCTCCGATGCCCTGGTCCCTTCATGGGATGATCTCCGATGCCCTGGTCCCTTCATGGGATGATCTCCGATGCCCTGGTCCCTTCATGGGATGATCTCCGATGCCCTGGTCCCTTCATGGGATGATCTCCGATGCCCTGGTCCCTTCATGGGATGATCTCCGATGCCCTGGTCCCTTCATGGGATGATCTCCGATGCCCTGGTCCCTTCATGGGATGATCTCCGATGCCCTGGTCCCTTCATGGGATGATCTCCGATGCCCTGGTCCCTTCATGGGATGATCTCCGATGCCCTGGTCCCTTCATGGGATGATCTCTGATGCCCTGGTCCCTTCATGGGATGATGTCTGATGCACTGGTCCCTTCATGGGATGATCTTGCATACCTCTAATCATAGTACTGTGATGCCCTGGTCCCTTCATGGAATGATTTCTGATGCACTGGTCCCTTCATGGGATGATTTTGCATACCTATTATAGTGCTGTGATGCCCTGGTCCCTTCATGGGATGATTTTTGATGCCCTCGTCCCATCATGGGATGATTTTTGATGCACTGGTCCCTTCATGGGATGATGTCTGATGCCCTGGTCCCTTCATGGGATGATGTCTGATGCCCTGGTCCCTTCATGGGATGATGTCTGATGCCCTGGTCCCTTCATGGGATGATGTCTGATGCCCTGGTCCCTTCATGGGATGATCTCTGATGCCCTGGTCCCTTCATGGGATGATCTCTGATGCCCTGGTCCCTTCATGGGATGATCTCTGATGCCCTGGTCCCTTCATGGGATGATCTCTGATGCACTGGTCCCTTCATGAGATGATCTTGCATACCTCTAATTGTAGTGCTGTGATGCCCTGGTCCCTTCATGGGATGATCTCTGATGCACTGGTCCCTTCATGGGATGATCTTGCATACCTCTAATGATAGTGCTGTGATGCCCTGGTCCCTTCATGGGATGATCGCTGATGCACTGGTCCCTTCATGGAATGATCTGATGCACTGGTCCCTTCATGGGATGATCTGATGCACTGGTCCCTTCATGGGATGATGTCTGATGCACTGGTCCCTTCATGGGATGATGTCTGATGCACTGGTCCCTTCATGGAATGATCTGATGCACTGGTCCCTTCATGGGATGATCTGATGCACTGGTCCCTTCATGGGATGATCTCTGATGCACTGGTCTCTT
Organism: Triturus cristatus; assembly: GCF_964204655.1. Taxonomy (NCBI): domain Eukaryota; kingdom Metazoa; phylum Chordata; class Amphibia; order Caudata; family Salamandridae; genus Triturus; species Triturus cristatus. The sequence continues at coordinate 1,008,970,844 of NC_140592.1, forward strand.
CATGGGATGATGTCTGATGCACTGGTCCCTTCATGGGATGATCTTGCATACCTCTAATCATAGTGCTGTGATGCACTGGTCCCTTCATGGGATGATCTTGCATACCTCTAATCATAGTGCTGTGATGCCCTGGTCCCTTCATGGGATGATGTCTGATGCCCTGGTCCCTTCATGGGATGATCTGCTGCCCTGGTCCCTTCATGGGATGATCTGCTGCCCTGGTCCCTTCATGGGATGATCTGCTGCCCTGGTCCCTTCATGGGATGATCTGCTGCCCTGGTCCCTTCATGGGATGATCTGCTGCCCTGGTCCCTTCATGGGATGATCTGCTGCCCTGGTCCCTTCATGGGATGATCTGATGCCCTGGTCCCTTCATGGGATGATCTGATGCCCTGGTCCCTTCATGGGATGATCTGATGCCCTGGTCCCTTCATGGGATGATCTGATGCCCTGGTCCCTTCATGGGATGATCTGATGCCCTGGTCCCTTCATGGGATAATCTGATGCCCTGGTCCCTTCATGGGATGATCTGATGCCCTGGTCCCTTCATGGGATGATCTGATGCCCTGGTCCCTTCATGGGATGATCTGATGCCCTGGTCCCTTAATGGGATGATGTCTGATGCCCTGGTCCCTTCATGGGATGATCTTGCATACCTCTAATCATAGTGCTGTGATGCACTGGTCCCTTCATGGGATGATCTTGCATACCTCTAATCATAGTGCTGTGATGCCCTGGTCCCTTCATGGGATGATGTCTGATGCCCTGGTCCCTTCATGGGATGATGTCTGATGCCCTGGTCCCTTCATGGGATGATGTCTGAGGCCCTGGTCGTTTCATGGGATGATGTCTGAGGCCCTGGTCCCTTCATGGGATGATGTCTGAGGCCCTGGTCCCTTCATGGGATGATGTCTGAGGCCCTGGTCCCTTCATGGGATGATGTCTGAGGCCCTGGTCCCTTCATGGGATGATGTCTGAGGCCCTGGTCCCTTCATGGGATGATGTCTAATGCCCTGCTCCCTTCATGGGATGATGTCTGATGCCCTGCTCCCTTCATGGGATGATGTCTGATGCCCTGCTCCCTTCATGGGATGTCTGATGCCCTGCTCCCTTCATGGGATGATGTCTGATGCCCTGCTCCCTTCATGGGATGATCTGATTCCCTGGTCTCTTCATGGGATGATCTCTGATGCCCTGGTCCCTGATGCACTGGTCCCTTCATGGGATGATGTCTGATGCACTGGTCCCTTCATGGGATGATCTGATTCCCTGGTCTCTTCATGGGATGATCTCTGATGCCCTGGTCCCTGATGCACTGGTCCCTTCATGGGATGATGTCTGATGCACTGGTCCCTTCATGGGATGATCTCTGATGCCCTGGTCCCTTCATGGGATGATCTTGCATACCTCTAATCATAGTGCTGTGATGCACTGGTCCCTTCATGGGATGATCTCTGATGCCCTGGTCCCTTCATGGGAAGATCTTGCATACCTCTAATCATAGTGCTCTGATGCACTTGTCCCTTCATGGGATGATGTCTGATGCCCCGGTCCCTTCATGGGATGATGTCTGATGCCCTGGTCCCTTCATGGGATGATGTCTGATGCCCTGGTCCCTTCATGGGATGATGTCTGATGCCCTGGGCCCTTCATGGGATGATGTCTGATGCCCTGGTCCCTTCATGGGATGATGTCTGATGCCCTGGTCCCTTCATGGGATGATGTCTGATGCCCTGGTCCCTTCATGGGATGTCTGATGCCCTGGACCCTTCATGGGATGATGTCTGATGCCCTGGTCCCTTCATGGGATGATCTCTGATGCCCTGGTCCCTTCATGGGATGATCTCTGATGCCCTGGTCCCTTCATGGGATGGTCTCTGATGCCCTGGTCCCTTCATGGGATGGTCTCTGATGCCCTGGTCCCTTCATGGGATGGTCTCTGATGCCCTGGTCCCTTCATGGGATGGTCTCTGATGCCCTGGTCCCTTCATGGGATGATCTTGCATACCTCTAATCAGTGCTGTGATGCCCTGGTCCCTTCATGGGATGATCTTGCATACCTCTAATCATAGTGCTCTGATGCCCTGGTCCCTTCATGGGATGATCTCTGATGCCCTGGTCCCTTCATGGGATGATCTCTGATGCCCTGGTCCCTTCATGGGATGATCTCTGATGCCCTGGTCCCTTCATGGGATGATCTCTGATGCCCTGGTCCCTTCATGGGATGATCTCTGATGCCCTGGTCCCTTCATGGGATGATCTCTGATGCCCTGGTCCCTTCATGGGATGATCTCTGATGCACTGGTCCCTTCATGGGATGATCTCTGATGCACTGGTCCCTTCATGGGATGATCTCTGATGCACTGGTCCCTTCATGGGATGATCTCTGATGCACTGGTACCTTCATGGAATGATCTTGCATACCTCTAATCATAGTGCTGGGATGCACTGGTCCCTTCATGGGATGATCTCTGATGCCCTTCTGATGCCCTGGTCCCTTCATGGGATGATCTGATGCCCTGGTCCCTTCATGGGATGATCTGATGCCCTGGTCCCTTCGTGGGATGATCTGATGCCCTGGTCCCTTCGTGGGATGATCTGATGCCCTGGTCCCTTCGTGGGATGATCTGATGCCCTGGTCCCTTCGTGGGATGATCTGATGCCCTGGTCCCTTCGTGGGATGATCTGATGCCCTGGTCCCTTCGTGGGATGATCTGATGCCCTGGTCCCTTCGTGGGATGATCTGATGCCCTGGTCCCTTCTTGGGATGATCTGATTCCCTGGTCCCTTCATGGGATGATCTCTGATGCACTGGTCCCTTCATGGGATGATCTTGCATACCTCTAATCATATTACTGTGATGCCCTGGTCCCTTCATGGGATGATCTCCGATGCCCTGGTCCCTTCATGGGATGATCTCCGATGCCCTGGTCCCTTCATGGGATGATCTCCGATGCCCTGGTCCCTTCATGGGATGATCTCCGATGCCCTGGTCCCTTCATGGGATGATCTCCGATGCCCTGGTCCCTTCATGGGATGATCTCCGATGCCCTGGTCCCTTCATGGGATGATCTCCGATGCCCTGGTCCCTTCATGGGATGATCTCCGATGCCCTGGTCCCTTCATGGGATGATCTCCGATGCCCTGGTCCCTTCATGGGATGATCTCCGATGCCCTGGTCCCTTCATGGGATGATCTCTGATGCCCTGGTCCCTTCATGGGATGATGTCTGATGCACTGGTCCCTTCATGGGATGATCTTGCATACCTCTAATCATAGTGCTGTGATGCACTGGTCCCTTCATGAGATGATCTTGCATACCTCTAATCATAGTGCTGTGATGCCCTGGTCCCTTCATGGGATGATTTTTGATGCACTGGTCCCTTCATGGGATGATCTTGCATACCTCTAATCATAGTACTGTGATGCCCTGGTCCCTTCATGGAATGATTTCTGATGCACTGGTCCCTTCATGGGATGATTTTGCATACCTATTATAGTGCTGTGATGCCCTGGTCCCTTCATGGGATGATTTTTGATGCCCTCGTCCCATCATGGGATGATTTTTGATGCCCTGGTCCCTTCATGGGATGATGTCTGATGCCCTGGTCCCTTCATGGGATGATGTCTGATGCCCTGGTCCCTTCATGGGATGATGTCTGATGCCCTGGTCCCTTCATGGGATGATGTCTGATGCCCTGGTCCCTTCATGGGATGATGTCTGATGCCCTGGTCCCTTCATGGGATGATGTCTGATGCCCTGGTCCCTTCATGGGATGATGTCTGATGCCCTGGTCCCTTCATGGGATGATCTCTGATGCCCTGGTCCCTTCATGGGATGATCTCTGATGCCCTGGTCCCTTCATGGGATGATATCTGATGCCCTGGTCCCTTCATGGGATGATGTCTGCACTGGTCCCTTCATGAGATGATCTTGCATACCTCTAATTGTAGTGCTGTGATGCCCTGGTCCCTTCATGGGATGATCTCTGATGCACTGGTCCCTTCATGGGATGATCTTGCATACCTCTAATGATAGTGCTGTGATGCACTGGTCCCTTCATGGGATGATCTGATGCACTGGTCCCTTCATGGGATGATCTGATGCACTGGTCCCTTCATGGGATGATCTGATGCACTGGTCCCTTCATGGGATGATCTGATGCACTGGTCCCTTCATGGGATGATCTCTGATGCCCTGGTCCCTTCATGGGATGATCTGATGCCCTGGTCCCTTCATGGGATGATCTTGCATACCTCTAATCATAGTGCTGTGATGCACTGGTCCCTTCATGGGATGATCTTGCATACCTCTAATCATAGTGCTGTGATGCCCTGGTCCCTTCATGGGATGTTGTCTGATGCCCTGGTCCCTTCATGGGATGATCTGCTGCCCTGGTCCCTTCATGGGATGATCTGCTGCCCTGGTCCCTTCATGGGATGATCTGCTGCCCTGGTCCCTTCATGGGATGATCTGCTGCCCTGGTCCCTTCATGGGATGATCTGCTGCCCTGGTCCCTTCATGGGATGATCTGCTGCCCTGGTCCCTTCATGGGATGATCTGCTGCCCTGGTCCCTTCATGGGATGATCTGCTGCCCTGGTCCCTTCATGGGATGATCTGATGCCCTGGTCCCTTCATGGGATGATCTGATGCCCTGGTCCCTTCATGGGATGATCTGATGCCCTGGTCCCTTCATGGGATGATCTGATGCCCTGGTCCCTTCATGGGATGATCTGATGCCCTGGTCCCTTCATGGGATGATCTGATGCCCTGGTCCCTTCATGGGATGATCTCTGATGCCCTGGTCCCTTCATGGGATGATCTCTGATGCCCTGGTCCCTTAATGGGATGATGTCTGATGCCCTGGTCCCTTCATGGGATGATCTTGCATACCTCTAATCATAGTGCTGTGATGCACTGGTCCCTTCATGGGATGATCTTGCATACCTCTAATCATAGTGCTGTGATGCCCTGGTCCCTTCATGGGATGATGTCTGATGCCCTGGTCCCTTCATGGGATGATCTGATTCCCTGGTCCCTTCATGGGATGATGTCTGAGGCCCTGGTCCCTTCATGGGATGATGTCTGAGGCCCTGGTCCCTTCATGGGATGATGTCTGAGGCCCTGGTCCCTTCATGGGATGATGTCTGAGGCCCTGGTCCCTTCATGGGATGATGTCTGAGGCCCTGGTCCCTTCATGGGATGATGTCTGAGGCCCTGGTCCCTTCATGGGATGATGTCTAATGCCCTGCTCCCTTCATGGGATGATGTCTGATGCCCTGCTCCCTTCATGGGATGATCTCTGATGCCCTGGTCCCTTCATGGGATGATGTCTGCACTGGTCCCTTCATGAGATGATGTCTGATGCCCTGGTCCCTTCATGGGATGATGTCTGATGCCCTGCTCCCTTCATGGGATGATGTCTGATGCCCTGCTCCCTTCATGGGATGATGTCTGATGCCCTGCTCCCTTCATGGGATGATGTCTGATGCCCTGCTCCCTTCATGGGATGATCTGATTCCCTGGTCTCTTCATGGGATGATCTCTGATGCCCTGGTCCCTGATGCACTGGTCCCTTCATGGGATGATGTCTGATGCACTGGTCCCTTCATGGGATGATCTGATTCCCTGGTCTCTTCATGGGATGATCTGATTCCCTGGTCTCTTCATGGGATGATCTCTGATGCCCTGGTCCCTGATGCACTGGTCCCTTCATGGGATGATGTCTGATGCACTGGTCCCTTCATGGGATGATCTCTGATGCCCTGGTCCCTTCATGGGATGATCTTGCATACCTCTAATCATAGTGCTGTGATGCACTGGTCCCTTCATGGGATGATCTCTGATGCCCTGGTCCCTTCATGGGAAGATCTTGCATACCTCTAATCATAGTGCTCTGATGCACTTGTCCCTTCATGGGATGATCTGATGCCCCGGTCCCTTCATGGGATGATGTCTGATGCCCTGGTCCCTTCATGGGATGATGTATGATGCCCTGGTCCCTTCATGGGATGATGTCTGATGCCCTGGTCCCTTCATGGGATGATGTCTGATGCCCTGGTCCCTTCATGGGATGATGTCTGATGCCCTGGTCCCTTCATGGGATGATGTCTGATGCCCTGGTCCCTTCATGGGATGATGTCTGATGCCCTGGTCCCTTCATGGGATGATGTCTGATGCCCTGGTCCCTTCATGGGATGATGTCTGATGCCCTGGTCCCTTCATGGGATGATGTCTGATGCCCTGGTCCCTTCATGGGATGATGTCTGATGCCCTGGTCCCTTCATGGGATGATGTCTGATGCCCTGGTCCCTTCATGGGATGGTCTCTGATGCCCTGGTCCCTTCATGGGATGGTCTCTGATGCCCTGGTCCCTTCATGGGATGGTCTCTGATGCCCTGGTCCCTTCATGGGATGATCTTGCATACCTCTAATCAGTGCTGTGATGCCCTGGTCCCTTCATGGGATGATCTTGCATACCTCTAATCATAGTGCTCTGATGCCCTGGTCCCTTCATGGGATGATCTCTGATGCCCTGGTCCCTTCATGGGATGATCTCTGATGCCCTGGTCCCTTCATGGGATGATCTCTGATGCCCTGGTCCCTTCATGGGATGATCTCTGATGCCCTGGTCCCTTCATGGGATGATCTCTGATGCACTGGTCCCTTCATGGGATGATCTCTGATGCACTGGTCCCTTCATGGGATGATCTCTGATGCACTGGTCCCTTCATGGGATGATCTCTGATGCACTGGTCCCTTCATGGGATGATCTCTGATGCACTGGTCCCTTCATGGGATGATCTCTGATGCACTGGTCCCTTCATGGGATGATCTCTGATGCACTGGTACCTTCATGGAATGATCTTGCATACCTCTAATCATAGTGCTGGGATGCACTGGTCCCTTCATGGGATGATCTCTGATGCCCTTCTGATGACCTGGTCCCTTCATGGGATGATCTGATGCCCTGGTCCCTTCGTGGGATGATCTGATGCCCTGGTCCCTTCGTGGGATGATCTGATGCCCTGGTCCCTTCGTGGGATGATCTGATGCCCTGGTCCCTTCGTGGGATGATCTGATGCCCTGGTCCCTTCGTGGGATGATCTGATGCCCTGGTCCCTTCTTGGGATGATCTGATGCCCTGGTCCCTTCTTGGGATGATCTGATGCCCTGGTCCCTTCATGGGATGATCTCTGATGCACTGGTCCCTTCATGGGATGATCTTGCATACCTCTAATCATATTACTGTGATGCCCTGGTCCCTTCATGGGATGATCTCCGATGCCCTGGTCCCTTCATGGGATGATCTCCGATGCCCTGGTCCCTTCATGGGATGATCTCCGATGCCCTGGTCCCTTCATGGGATGATCTCCGATGCCCTGGTCCCTTCATGGGATGATCTCCGATGCCCTGGTCCCTTCATGGGATGATCTCAGATGCCCTGGTCCCTTCATGGGATGATCTCAGATGCCCTGGTCACTTCATGGGATGATCTGATGCACTGGTCCCTTCATGGGATGATCTTGCATACCTCTAATCATAGTGCTGTGATGCACTGGTCCCTTCATGAGATGATCTTGCATACCTCTAATCATAGTGCTGTGATGCCCTGGTCCCTTCATGGGATGATTTTTGATGCACTGGTCCCTTCATGGGATGATCTCTGATGCCCTGGTCCCTTCATGGGAAGATCTTGCATACCTCGAATCATAGTGCTCTGATGCACTGGTCCCCTCATGGGATGATGTCTGAGGCCCTGGTCCGTTCATGGGATGATGTCTGAGGCCCTGGTCCATTCATGGGATGATGTCTGATGCCCTGGTCCCTTCATGGGGTGATGTCTGATGCCCTGGTCCCTTCATGGGGTGATATCTGATGCCCTGGTCCCTTCATGGGGTGATGTCTGATGCCCTGGTCCATTCATGGGATGATCTTGCATACCTCTAATCATAGTGCTGTGATGCCCTGGTCCCTTCATGGGATGATGTCTGATGCGCTGGTCCCTTCATGGGATGATGTCTGATGCACTGGTCCCTTCATGGGATGATATCTGATGCACTGGTCCCTTCATGGGATGATCTCTGCACTGGTCCCTTCATGGGATGATCTTGCATACCTCTAATCATAGTGCTTTGATGCCCTGGTCCCTTCATGGGATGATCTCTGATGCCCTGGTCCCTTCATGGGATGATCTCTGATGCCCTGGTCCCTTCATGGGATGAGCTCTGATGCCCTGGTCCCTTCATGGGATGATCTCTGATGCCCTGGTCCCTTCATGGGATGATCTCTGATGCCCTGGTCCCTTCATGGGTTGATCTCTGATGCCCTGGTCCCTTCATGGGATGATCTCTGATGCACTGGTCCCTTCATTGGATGATGTCTGATGCCCTGGTCCCTTCATGGGATGATGTCTGATGCCCTGGTCCCTTCATGGGATGATGTCTGATGCCCTGGTCCCTTCATGGGATGTCTGATGCACTGGTCCCTTCATGGGATGATCTTGCATACCTCTAATCATAGTGCTGTGATGCCCTGGTCCCTTCATGGGCGATCTCTGATGCACTGGTCCCTTCATGGGATGATCTTGCATACCTCTAATGTACGTGCTGTGGTGTACTGGTCCCTTCATGGGATGATCTCTGATGCACTGGTCCCTTCATGGGATGATCTCTGATGCACTGGTCCCTTCATGGGATGATCTCTGATGCACTGGTCCCTTCATGGGATGATCTCTGATGCACTGGTCCCTTCATGGGATGATCTCTGATGCACTGGTCCCTTCATGGGATGATCTCTGATGCACTGGTCCCTTCATGGGATGATGTCTGATGCACTGGTCCCTTCATGGGATGATCTTGCATACCTATAATCATAGTGCTGTGATGCACTGGTCCCTTCATGGGATGATCTTGCATACCTCTAATCATAGTGCTGTGATGCCCTGGTCCCTTCATGGGATGATTTTTGATGCACTGGTCCCTTCATGGGATGATTTTTGATGCACTGGTCCCTTCATGGGATGATCTTTGATGCACTGGTCCCTTCATGGGATGATCTCTGATGCACTGGTCCTTTCATGGGATGTTCTTGCATTCCTCTAATCATAGTGCTGTGATGCCCTGGTCCCTTCATGGGATGATCTCTGATGGACTGGTCCCTTTATGGGATGATCTTGCATACCTCTTATCATAGTGCTGTGATGCACTGGTCCCTTCATGGGATGATGTCTGATGCGCTGGTCCCTTCATGGGATGATGTCTGATGCGCTGGTCCCTTCATGGGATGATGTCTGATGCACTGGTCCCTTCATGGGATGATGTCTGATGCACTGGTCCCTTCATGGGATGATCTTGCATACCTCTAATCATAGTGCTCTGATGCCCTGGTCCCTTCATGGGATGATCTCTGATGCCCTGGTCCCTTCATGGGATGATCTCTGATGCCCTGGTCCCTTCATGGGATGATCTGATGCCCTGGTCCCTTCATGGGATGATCTCTGATGCCCTGGTCCCTTCATGGGATGATGTCTGATGCCCTGGTCCCTTCATGGGATGATGTCTGATGCCCTGGTCCCTTCATGGGATGATGTCTGATGCGCTGGTCCCTTCATGGGATGATGTCTGATGCCCTGGTCCCTTCATGGGATGATGTCTGATGCACTGGTCCCTTCATGGGATGATCTCTGATGCCCTTCTGATGCCCTGGTCCCTTCATGGGATGATCTGATGCCCTGGTCCCTTCATGGGATGATCTCTGATGCCCTGGTCCCTGGTCTCTGATGCCCTGGTCCCTTCATGGGATGATCTCTGATGCCCTGGTCCCTTCATGGGATGATCTCTGATGCCCTGGTCCCTTCATGGGATGATCTCTGATGCCCTGGTCCCTTCATGGGATGATCTCTGATGCACTGGTCCCTTCATGGGATGATCTTGCATACCTCTAATCATAGTGCTGGGATGCACTGGTCCCTTCATGGGATGATCTCTGATGCCCTTCTGATGCCCTGGTCCCTTCATGGGATGATCTGATGCCCTGGTCCCTTCATGGGATGATCTGATGCCCTGGTCCCTTCGTGGGATGATCTGATGCCCTGGTCCCTTCGTGGGATGATCTGATGCCCTGGTCCCTTCGTGGGATGATCTGATGCCCTGGTCCCTTCGTGGGATGATCTGATGCCCTGGTCCCTTCGTGGGATGATCTGATGCCCTGGTCCCTTCGTGGGATGATCTGATGCCCTGGTCCCTTCGTGGGATGATCTGATGCCCTGGTCCCTTCGTGGGATGATCTGATGCCCTGGTCCCTTCGTGGGATGATCTGATGCCCTGGTCCCTTCGTGGGATGATCTGATGCCCTGGTCCCTTCGTGGGATGATCTGATGCCCTGGTCCCTTCGTGGGATGATCTCTGATGCCCTGGTCCCTTCATGGGATAATCTCTGATGCCCTGGTCACTTCATGGGATGATCTCTGATGCACTGGTCCCTTCATGGGATGATCTTGCATACCTCTAATCATATTACTGTGATGCCCTGGTCCCTTCATGGGATGATCTCCGATGCCCTGGTCCCTTCATGGGATGATCTCCGATGCCCTGGTCCCTTCATGGGATGATCTCCGATGCCCTGGTCCCTTCATGGGATGATCTCCGATGCCCTGGTCCCTTCATGGGATGATCTCCGATGCCCTGGTCCCTTCATGGGATGATCTGATGCCCTGGTCCCTTCATGGGATGATCTCCGATGCCCTGGTCCCTTCATGGGATGATCTCCGATGCCCTGGTCCCTTCATGGGATGATCTCCGATGCCCTGGTCCCTTCATGGGATGATCTCCGATGCCCTGGTCCCTTCATGGGATGATCTCTGATGCACTGGTCCCTTCATGGAATGATGTCTGATGCACTGGTCCCTTCATGGGATGATCTTGCATACCTCGAATCATAGTGCTGTGATGCACTGGTCCCTTCATGGGATGATCTGATTCCCTGGTCCCTTCATGGGAGGATCTCTGATGCCCTGGTCCCTTCATGGGATGATCTCTGATGCCCTGGTCCCTTCATGGGTTGATCTCTGATGCCCTGGTCCCTTCATGGGTTGATCTCTGATGCCCTGGTCCCTTCATGGGATGATCTCTGATGCCCTGGTCCCTTCATGGGATGATCTCTGATGCCCTGGTCCCTTCATGGGTTGATCTCTGATGCCCTGGTCCCTTCATGGGATGATCTCTGATGCACTGGTCCCTTCATTGGATGATGTCTGATGCCCTGGTCCCTTCATGGGATGATGTCTGATGCCCTGGTCCCTATATGGGATGTCTGATGCACTGGTCCCTTCATGGGATGATCTTGCATACCTCTAATCATAGTGCTGTGATGCCCTGGTCCCTTCATGGGACGATCTCTGATGCACTGGTCCCTTCATGGGATGATCTTGCATACCTCTAATGTACGTGCTGTGGTGTACTGGTCCCTTCATGGGATGATCTCTGATGCACTGGTCCCTTCATGGGATGATCTCTGATGCACTGGTCCCTTCATGGGATGATCTCTGATGCACTGGTCCCTTCATGGGATGATCTCTGATGCACTGGTCCCTTCATGGGATGATCTGATGCACTGGTCCCTTCATGGGATGATCTGATGCACTGGTCCCTTCATGGGATGATCTCTGATGCACTGGTCCCTTCATGGGATGATCTCTGATGCACTGGTCCCTTCATGGGATGATGTCTGATGCACTGGTCCCTTCATGGGATGATCTTGCATACCTATAATCATAGTGCTGTGATGCACTGGTCCCTTCATGGGATGATCTTGCATACCTCTAATCATAGTGCTGTGATGCCCTGGTCCCTTCATGGGATGATTTTTGATGCACTGGTCCCTTCATGGGATGATTTTTGATGCACTGGTCCCTTCATGGGATGATCTTTGATGCACTGGTCCCTTCATGGGATGATCTCTGATGCACTGGTCCTTTCATGGGATGTTCTTGCATTCCTCTGATCATAGTGCTGTGATGCCCTGGTCCCTTCATGGGATGATCTCTGATGGACTGGTCCCTTTATGGGATGATCTTGCATACCTCTTATCATAGTGCTGTGATGCACTGGTCCCTTCATGGGATGATGTCTGATGCACTGGTCCCTTCATGGGATGATGTCTGCTGCACTGGTCCCTTCATTGGATGATCTCTGCACTGGTCCCTTCATGGGATGATCTTGCATACCTCTAATCATAGTGCTTTGATGCCCTGGTCCCTTCATGGGATGATCTCTGATGCCCATGTCCCTTCATGGGATGATCTCTGATGCCCATGTCCCTTCATGGGATGATCTCTGATACCCTGGTCCCTTCATGGGATGATTTTTGATGCCCTGGTCCCTTCATGGGATGATTTTTGATGCCCTGGTCCCTTCATGGGATGATTTTTGATGCCCTGGTCCCTTCATGGGATGATTTTTGATGCCCTGGTCCCTTCATGGGATGATGTCTGATGCACTGGTCCCTTCATGGGATGATATCTGATTCACTGGTCCCTTCATGGGATGATCTTGCATACCTCTTATCATAGTGCTGTGGTGCCCTGGTCCCTTCATGGGATGATCTCTGATGCCCTGGTCCCTTCATGGGATGATGTCTGATGCTCTGCTCCCTTCATGGGATGATGTCTGATGCACTGGTCCCTTCATGGGATGATCTCTGATGCACTGGTCCCTTCATGGGATGATCTCTGATGCCCTGGTCCCTTCATGGGATGATCTCTGATGCCCTGGTCCCTTCATGGGATGATCTCTGATGCCCTGGTCCCTTCATGGGATGATCTCTGATGCCCTGGTCCCTTCATGGGATGATCTCTGATGCCCTGGTCCCTTCATGGGATGATCTTGCATACCTCCAATCATAGTGCTGTGATGCCCTGGTCCCTTCATTGGATGATCTCTGATGCACTGGTCCCTTCATGGGATTATCTTGCATACCTCTAATGTACGTGCTGTGGTGTACTGGTCCCTTCATTGGATGATCTCTGATGCCCTTGTCCCTTCATGGGATGTTCTCTGATGCACTGGTCCCTTCATGGGATGATGTCTGATGCCCTTGTCCCTTCATGGGATGATCTCTGTTGCACTGGTCCCTTCATGGGATGATCTCTGTTGCACTGGTCCCTTCATGGGATGATCTCTGATGCACTGGTCCCTTCATGGAATGATCTCTGATGCACTGGTCCCTTCATGGGATGATCTTGCATACCTCTAATCATAGTGCTGTGATGCCCTGGTCCCTTCATGGGATGATGTCTGATGCACTGGTCCCTTCATGGGATGATGTCTGATGCACTGGTCCCTTCATGGGAATGTCTGATGCACTGGTCCCTTCATGGGATGATCTCTGATGCCCTGGTCCCTTCATGGAATGATCTCTGATGCCCTGGTCCCTTCATGGAATGATCTCTGATGCCCTGGTCCCTTCATGGGATGATGTCTGATGCCCTGGTCCCTTCATGGGATGATGTCTGATGCCCTGGTCCCTTCATGGGATGATGTCTGATGCACTGGTCCCTTCATGGGATGATCTTGCATACCTCTTATCATAGTGCTGTGGTGCCCTGGTCCCTTCATGGGATGATCTCTGATGCCCTGGTCCCTTCATGGGATGATCTCTGATGCCCTGGTCCCTTCATGGGATGATCTCTGATGCCCTGGTCCCTTCATGGGATGATCTATGGGATGATCTCTGATGCCCTGGTCCCTTCATGGGATGATCTCCGATGCCCTGGTCCCTTCCTGGGATGATCTCCGATGCCCTGGTCCCTTCCTGGGATGATCTCCGATGCCCTGGTCCCTTCCTGGGATGATCTCCGATGCCCTGGTCCCTTCCTGGGATGATCTCCGATGCCCTGGTCCCTTCCTGGGATGATCTCCGATGCCCTGGTCCCTTCCTGGGATGATCTCCGATGCCCTGGTCCCTTCCTGGGATGATCTCCGATGCCCTGGTCCCTTCCTGGGATGATCTCCGATGCCCTGGTCCCTTCCTGGGATGATCTCCGATGCCCTGGTCCCTTCATGGGATGATCTCCGATGCCCTGGTCCCTTCATGGGATTTTGTCTGATGCCCTGGTCCCTTCATGGGATTTTGTCTGATGCCCTGGTCCCTTCATGGGATTTTGTCTGATGCCCTGGTCCCTTCATGGGATTTTGTCTGATGCCCTGGTCCCTTCATGGGATGATGGTTGATGCCCTGGTCCCTTCATGGGATGATGGTTGATGCCCTGGTCCCTTAATGGGATGATCTCTGATGCACTGGTCCCTTCATGGGATGATCTCTGATGCACTGGTCCCTTCATGGGATGATCTCTGATGCACTGGTCCCTTCATGGGATGATCTCTGATGCACTGGTCCCTTCATGGGATGATCTCCGATGCCCTGGTCCCTTCATGGGATGATCTCCGATGCCCTGGTCCCTTCATGGGATGATCTCCGATGCCCTGGTCCCTTCATGGGATGATCTCTGATGCCCTGGTCCCTTCATGGGATGATCTCCGATGCCCTGGTCCCTTCATGGGATGATCTCCGATGCCCTGGTCCCTTCATGTGATGATCTCCGATGCCCTGGTCCCTTCATGGGATGATCTCCGATGCCCTGGTCCCTTCATGGGATGATCTCCGATGCCCTGGTCCCTTCATGGGATGATCTCCGATGCCCTGGTCCCTTCATGGGATGATCTCCGATGCCCTGGTCCCTTCATGGGATGATCTCCGATGCCCTGGTCCCTTCATGGGATGATCTCCGATGCCCTGGTCCCTTCATGGGATGATCTCCGATGCCCTGGTCCCTTCATGGGATGATCTCCGATGCCCTGGTCCCTTCATGGGATGATCTCCGATGCCCTGGTCCCTTCATGGGATGATCTCCGATGCCCTGGTCCCTTCATGGGATGATCTCCGATGCCCTGGTCCCTTCATGGGATGATCTCCGATGCCCTGGTCCCTTCATGGGATGATCTCCGATGCCCTGGTCCCTTCATGGGATGATCTCCGATGCCCTGGTCCCTTCATGGGATGATCTCCGATGCCCTGGTCCCTTCATGGGATGATCTCCGATGCCCTGGTCCCTTCATGGGATGATCTCCGATGCCCTGGTCCCTTCATGGGATGATGTCCGATGCCCTGGTCCCTTCATGGGATGATGTCTGATGCCCTGGTCCCTTCATGGGATGATGTCTGATGCCCTGGTCCCTTTATGGGATGATCTCTGATGCCCTGGTTCCTTTATGGGATGATCTCTGATGCCCTGGTCCCTTCATGGGATGATCTCCGATGCCCTGGTCCCTTCATGGGATGATCTCCGATGCCCTGGTCCCTTCATGGGATGATCTCCGATGCCCTGGTCCCTTCATGGGATGATCTCTGATGCACTGGTCCCTTAATGGGATGATCTTGCATACCTCTAATCATAGTGCTGTGATGCCCTGGTCCCTTCATGGGATGATCTCTGATGCACTGGTCCCTTCATGGGATGATGTCTGATGCACTGGTCCCTTCATGGGATGATCTTGCATACCTCTAATCATAGTGCTGTGATGCACTGGTCCCTTCATGGGATGATCTTGCATACCTCTAATCATAGTGCTGTGATGCCCTGGTCCCTTCCTGGGATGATCTCCGATGCCCTGGTCCCTTCCTGGGATGATGTCTGATGCCCTGGTCCCTTCATGGGATGATGTCTGATGCCCTGGTCCCTTCATGGGATGATGTCTGATGCACTGGTCCCTTCCTGAGATGTCTGATGCACTGGTCCCTTCATGGGATGATCTTGCATACCTCTAATCATAGTGCTGTGATGCCCTGGTCCCTTCATGGGATGATGTCTGATGCACTTGTCCCTTCATGGGATGATCTTGCATACCTCTAATCATAGTGCTGTGACGCACTGGTCCCTTCCTGGGATGATCTCCGATGCCCTGGTCCCTTCCTGGGATGATCTCCGATGCCCTGGTCCCTTCCTGGGATGATCTCCGATGCCCTGGTCCCTTCCTGGGAT